>NC_081374.1:54940115-55240115 GCF_030684315.1 Stegostoma tigrinum | reverse complement strand
AATGCGCCTGGCGCTGGGATTGAGTCTGGGATTAAGGCTAAGGATGGGCTGAGGATAAAACTGAGGTTGGAATATAGACTCGTCCACACACATGGATTTGCACTCACACACTCATTCCTTGTCCCACATACACACTCACGCTGTCTCACATACACTTACTCTATCCTGCACCCCTGCGCGCGCGCGCACACACACACGTACACACTCAAACTATCCCACTCATGCTTGCACTCGTACAATCCCACACACACTCATTCACACTGCCCTATGCACACACTCACTAAGACTATCTCACACATGCACTTACACAATCCCAAATACTCACACATAATGCCATATAAGACACTCACTCACACTGCCCCATAGACACACTCTCTCACACTACCTCACACACATTCACATACTACCCTCCCCTCACACACTCACACTACCACACACACACACACACACACATACACACACACACACACACACACACACACACACACACACACACACACACACACTCATGCTATCCCATGTATTCATTCATTCATTCACAATCTCAAGCAGGTAAACACACAAACCGTCACACATTCGCACTTCCCCATGCACACACTTACACTCACACTCTCCCCTACATTCACTCCCACACTCACTCCCACTCGTGCTCATTCCCAACTTCTTCTCTCAAAGGGGAGTGAACCTGTGGAATTCTTTACCACTGAAGCCAGTTGAAGCTGGGTCCTGAATTACATTCTCGGCTGACATGGACAGATTTTTAATTAGGAAGGGAATCTAGGTGTTACAGTAAAAAGGCAGGAAAGTGGAGCTGATGATCAGGTCAGCCAAGATTTCATTGAATGGTGGAGCAGACCCAATGGGCTACCTCTTCTCTGATGTCTCATAACATTACTGGCCTTCTCCTGATGGAGTCATCCAAAAAAGGACTGTCTCGTGAGAGAATTTTGAATGAGGGTATGTAATTCAGTCTTTAGCACTGCTGCCTCATTGCACCAGGCACCCAGTTTCAATTCCACCCTCAGGCAACCGACTGTTGCACATAGAGGGTTTTCCCTCAATATAGCCAAAAGACCTTTAGGATTGGTGCATCTGAAAATAAATCCTGCACTCAGTGGAGACTTTCAGTGGGAGGACATGAGGATTAGAAACCAGAATAGACCATTCAAGACCTCAAGCCTGTGTCTCCATTCCATGGGTTTCAAGCTATGTGTCCTCCCTCCTCTTTAAATACTTCCATCAATCTAGCCACCACACCTCTTTGCAGTAGAGAATTCCAGATATTTCCTCGCCTCTGGGAGAAGAAATTGTTTTGTATCTCTGACTTAAATGAGTGTTTCCCCTTATCATAAAATTGCTGCAATGTGGAAGCAGACCTATAATGTTCCCATCAAGCCTCCAAAGAATCCTAGCGTCACACCCAGATCCTTACCCTTTCCTTGTAACCTTCCATTTCCCATGGCTAATTCACCTAGTCTGCATATGCTTGGACACTATTTACCATAGCCAATCCAGCTAACGTGTACATCATTAGCCTGTGGAAAGAAACCAAAGCACCTGGTTGAAACTCATGCAGACAAGGGCAGAACATGTGAGAATGTTCTCCAGTAGGAGTTGGATATAAGTCTCAAAAAATTGGTGCACAGAGAGATCTGGGTGTTCAGGTCCATTGTACCCTGAAGGTGGCAACGCAGGTCGATAGAGTGGTCAAGAAGGCATACGGCATGCTTTCATTCATCAGATGGGGCATTGAGTACAAGAGTTGGCAGGTCATGTTACAGTTGTATAGGACTTTGGTTCGACCATATTTGGAACACTGCGTACAGTTCTGCTCGCCACGTTACCAAAAGAACATGGATGTTCTGGAGAGGGTGCAGAGAAGATTCACCAGAATGTTGCCTGGTATAGAGGGCACTAGCTATGAAGAGAGGTTGAGTAGATTAGAATTACTTACAGTAGAAAGACACAGATTGAGGGGGGACCTGATTGAGGTCTACAAAATCATGAGGGGTACAAACAGGATGGATAGCAAGAAGCTTTTTTCCCAGAGTGGGGGACTCAATTACTAGGGGTCACGATTTTAAGGTGAGGGGGAAAAGTTTAAGAGAGATATGCGTGGAAAGTTCTTTATGCAGAGGGTGGTGGGTGCCTGGAATGCGTTGCCAGCGGAAGTTGTAGAGGTGGGCACGATAGTGTCATTTAAGATGTATCTAGACCGAAACATGAACGGGCAGGGAGCAGAGGGATACAGATCCTTGGAAAATAGGCAACAGGTTTAGATAGAGTCTTGGAGGGCCGAAGGGCCTGTTCCTGTGCTGTAATTTTCTTTGTTCTTAGGGCTGAAGGGATTGTAGGGACAGGGAAGAGGGGGTTGGAATGGGACCAGGAGACTGAGTTGCATGATAAAATCAAATGGGCAGGGCAGGAGTCAAGAGTTGAATTGCCTCCTCCTACTGTGCTTTCTCTCTAACTGCAGCATATGGGTAAGTGAGTGGGTAACACGGAAAAGTGAACGGTAGAATAGAGAGCCAGTGCAGAAGGGTGGCGGGTGGAAAGTGAAGTCTCACGCCATGCCTTGTCCTCCTCGCAGGTGTCTATGCATTCGGCCTGTGTACCACTGACATCTTCGTGAACGCTGGGCAAGTGGTGACAGGCAGCCCCGCGCCGCACTTCATGACGGTGTGCCAGCCGAACTATACTGCCCTGGGTTGCCAGCTCTCCACTCAATTCATCAGCTCGGAGAACGCCTGCACGGGGAGCCCAGGCGTCGTGTCCAGTGCAAGGCGTGCCTTCCCTTGCAAAGACTCTGCCCTCACAATGTATGCAGCGGTGTACACTGTGGTAAGACCCTTTTGTGGTGCCGGTTACCAAACTATTCTGATCCCTTTCTCTTTACCGTCAGCTGAGTCTGCCATGGCACCATTTCTTCCCACCTAACCTACCTATGTTCAGCACCTCTCTCACCCACTCAACCCCCACCCCACACCCCCATTACCCCCGAGGCCAAATGTCAGATATTTCCAGGGGCACAATTGAACCCAGTGTCATGTTGGATTGAGGGAGTTCAGGCCCAACCACTGCCTCAATACAGAATGGTATTCAGACCCAAACAAGTGAGACCTGAGTGGGAAGAAGTCAAAAGGTGCACATATATTGTAGTGTAGAGAGGAACCAACATATGCGTGGCACTGAGGGACCTGGGAGATCTTTCACAAGAAATGCAAAATGTCAGCATACGAATACAGCAGTAGTTAACAAGGCAACAGGATCCCTATCTGCTCCAGAGATGTGTCAAAATATCTCTGAACAGGCTGATTCAATGAATAAATAAGTTTTTAAAAAACTAAAAAGAAAGCATACCCAAGAGGGCTCTGTTGTGGTAAAGTATTATTACACACTTATGGACCAGGAGTCCCAGGCCCATTTCCCACCACCTCCAGAGATGTGTAATAATATCTCTGAACAGGTTGAATAGAAAAATAGGTTAAAGAGGGCAACTAGAATATTGACCTTTATTCTGAGAGACTTGGAATTTCAAAAGTGGAAAGTCTTGTAACAGCACAGGGTGATAGTGACGTGGCAACCGGAGCTTCTGTGTACAGTTTGTGTCCCCACATTTTAAGAAAGGGTTTATTGGCATCGGAAGCTGTTTGAAAAAGGCTTGTTCCTGGTTTGAACAACACGTTAGCTTTTCGTTTGTTCCATTTGTTGTCGGTAAAATATTACCAAGTGCGATTCTACAGTGAGTCAGACACAGCTTTATTAACAAAACCTTTTGGGAGGAGCAGGGACCTCAAGGGGCCTCACCAAACTTCTCAGCTATTACAGATGATTTCAGAGCTGTTACTCGCTACCGTTCCCCCCTCAAGCCATGTACACAGTTCTTTAATCTGTTCCCAGCGTCATGCAAAGCAGGTGACGGTTAGCACTTCAATTGTTGTCGGGACAGGATTTGTTGTTTCAGCGGATGTTTCATCTTGGTTGTGTAAAGTTCTATCTAAAGGTCCTTTGTGTTGTTGATCTCTTTACTTTCTCCTTCAGTAAGTTAATGTCTTTAAAAGGTAATGTCTTTACTTCTTCCTTCGGCAAATCGCTTTACTTATCCCTTCAGTAACTCTTGCACAGTTTAGGAGAATGAGTGGTGATCTTATGGAAACTGACAACACCTGGGCCAGGGATCACGATAGTGTAGATGTTGAGGAAATATTTGCCCCGGGTGGAGGAGTCTCAAAAGAGAGGACAATGTTTCAAGACTCGTAAATCAGAGACACAAAGGAATTTCTTCTTCCCCAAAAGGGGAGTGAAAGCCCAGACTTTCAACCCCCCCAGTGTTCAGTGGTTAGCACTGCTTCCTCACAGCACCAGGGACCCGGGTTTGACTCGGGTGACCGTCTGTGAGGAGTTGGCACATTCTGTCCGGTGTCTGCTTGGGTTTCCTCCGGGTGCTCCAGTTTCCTCCCATAGTCCAACGATGTGCAGGCTAGGTGGATTGGCCATGCTAAGTTGCCCATAGTATTCTGGGATCCTTACGTTGGGTGGGTTAGACATGGCAAATGCAGGGGTAGGGAATTGGGTCAGTGTTGGATGCTTTTCAGAGGGGCGGTATGGACGTGTTGGGCCAAATGGCCTATTCCACACTGTAGGGATTCTATGATTCTGTGAACCCCAGATAGTTGTGGAGGCTAGATCAAAGAACAAAGAACAAACAAAAAAGAAAATTACAGCACAGGAACAGGCCCTTCAGCCCACCAAGCCTGTGCTGATTGAGATCCTCTGTCTATCCTGTCATCTATTTTCTAAGGGTTTGTGTCCATTTGCTCCCTGCCCATCCATGTACCTGTCCAAATATATCTTAAAAGACGCTCACGTGTCTGCGTCTACCACCTCCGCTGGCAACGCATTCCAGGCACCCACCGCCCTCTGTGTAAAGAACTTGCCACGCATATCTCCCTTAAACTTTCCTCCTCTCACTTTGAACTCATGACCCCTAGTAATTGAGTCCCCCACTCTGGGAAAAAGCTTCTTGCTATCCACCCTGTCTATACCCCTCATGATTTTGTAGACCTCAATCAGGTCCCCCCTCAATCTCTGTCTTTCTAATGAAAATAATCCTCATCTACTCAACCTCTCTTCATAGCTAGCACCCTCCATACCAGGCAATATCCTGGTGAACCTCCTCTGCACCCTCTCCATAGCATCCACATCCTTTTGGTAATGTGGCGACCAGAACTGTACACAGTACTCCAAATGTGGCCCAACCAAAGTCGTATACAACTGCAACATGACCTGCCAACTCTTGTACTCAATACCCCGTCCAATGAAGGAAAGCATGCCATATGCCTTCTTGACCACCCTATTGACCTGCGTTGCCACCTTCAGGGAACAATGGACTTGAACACCCAGATCTCTCTGTTCATCAATTTTCCCTAGGACTTTTCCATTTACTGTATAGTTCGCCCTTGAATTTGATCTTCCAAAATGCATCACCTCACATTTGCGCGGATTGAACTCCATCTGCCATTTATCTGCCCAACACTTCAATCTATCTGTATTCTGCTGTAATCCCTGACAGTCCCTTTGACTATCTGCTACTCCACCTATCCTAGTGTCATCTGCAAACTTGCTGATCAGACCACCTACACGTTCCTCCAGATCATTTACATATGTCACAAGCAACAGTGGTCCCAGCACAGATCCCTGTGGAACACCACTGGTCACAGGTCTCCAATTTGAGAAACTCCCTTCTACTACTACTGTCTGTCTCCTGTTGCCTAGCCCATTTTTTTTATCCATCTAGCTAGCATACCCTGGACCCCATGTGACTTCACTTTCTCCATCAGCCTGCTATGGGGAACCTTATCAAATGCCTTACTGAAGTCCATGTATATGACATCTACAGCCTTTCCCTTATCAATCAACTTTGTCACATCCTCAAAGAATTCTATTAAGTTGTTAAGACATGACCTTCCCTGCACAAAACCATGTTGCCTATCACTGATAAGCCCATTTTCTTCCAAATGGGAATAGATCCTACCCCTCATGAAAGTATTGGAAGAGGAGCAAGATAGGCTCTTGAACAATCAAGTAAGCTGTGGGCAGACATGTAAAAGAGTCGAGGCCTGGGGTGTATCAGCTGTTGATCTTCTTGAAGGCAAGGTGGATTGAATGGCCTACTCCAATTCCTCGTTTGATGATCAGAGCAGGGTCTGAGCCAAAGTTCCTGACTACATCTGACAGGGGCCATACAAAGAGTGCTCAGGATCACAATGCACACTGAAAGAGAAAGGGTGGGGCTCGGAGGGTGGGGACGGAGCACAGGAAATTCAGGGATGGATAATAAACACTGGCCAACACAGGGGCAAGTTCATCTCATGAAATAATCTCTTTTTCTTAACAATAACAGTGGCATGTGTGCTTGCTTTCTGTGGCAGAAAATTCCGTATGCTTATCACTGTTTGGGTGAAGATTTTCAAGTCATAGAGTCTTACAGCATGGAATAAGGCCCTATGCCCCAACTCATCTGCACTGATCAGGTTTCTCAAACTGAACTACCTGTAGCCCCCTCATCCTTCGTTTGGCCCGTGTCCCTCGAAACCTTTCCTGCCCATGTGCCTGTCCAAGTATCTTTTAAATGTTGTAACTGCACTCACCTCTACATGTTCCTCTGGCAGCTCAGCTATGAACCACCCTCTGTGTGAAAAAGTGGCCCCTCGGGTCACTTCTAAATCTTTCCCTTCTCATCTAAACCTACTCCCCATAGTTTTGGACTCCCTTATACTGGGGGAAAGGCCTTTGTTATTCACTTTATCTATGTCCCACGTGATTTTATAAACCTTTATACAGTCACCCCTCACCCCTATGTTCCGGAAGAATGTTGCAGCCTATTAAGTTCGGGTAAAAGCTCGGCACAACATCGTGGGCTGAAGGGCCTCTACTGTGCTGTGCTGTTCTATGTTCTATGTTCTATCCAGCCTCTCCTTCTAACTCAAATCTTCCAGCCTTGGTAACATCACTGTAAATTGTTTTTGCACTACATTTCTCCTCATCTCAGCCTCACCCCGTTTCCTTAGCCTGTGACCCCTGATTCTGGGCTCCCCTTGCAGACATTAGGAATGTCCATCCTGTTGTGGTCGGTTGGCTCACTGAGCTGGTTCGGTGCTTTTCCACAGACGTATCATTACCCTGCTGGATAACATCATCAGTGCAGCCGCCGATGAAGCACCGTTGTATTTTCCTGCCTGTTATTTAAACTCTGGAGCCCACTGAGCTGGATTGCCCCATTTCTGGCTTTCCTTCACAATGGAGTGTATATGGGGTCGAGCACTATGTGTTTATTGATAAATTTCCTGGAATACCAGTTCTCTAGGAATTCCCATGCTTGTCTCGGCTTCGCTTGTCCCAGGATCCTGGTGTTGTCTCAATCAGATTGTTGGGGTTCTCCTCACCCATGAGGGTAGAGATGAGTGAGTATTGGTTGTGTCTTTTTGGAGCCAGTTGCTATCCTTGTTGTTCATTTCCTTCCTGTTTGTCACAGTCTCTGCAGGGAACCTTGTGTATGACATTGGTCCTGTCTATACTGAGTAGTGGGTCTTTGGTTCGGGTGAGCAGTTAACGAAGAGTTGATGTGAGTTTTTGTGCTACTCTGGCGCCCAGTGGCCCTAGGAGTCTTGTGGTCAGTTCAGATGTATTCCTGATGTAAAGTAGCGTGATGAGTGTGTCGGGAGTGTAGTATCTTCCTGGTGTCGTTCGTTTGATAGGCATCTTCTGACCCAGTTTTTCAGGTATGCATTGCCTTTGAAAACCTGCAAGAGATACTCTTCTTCTTTTTGGCCTAGATCTGTACTGCTGCACTGTGCTGTTGCCCTTTTAAATAATGTTCTCACGCAACATTTCTAGCCACATGGATAAGGAGAACCACCAATTCGATTGGGACAACACCATGATCCTGGGACAAGCAAAGCAGAGACAAGCCCAGGAATTCCTAAAAGCCTGGTAATTCAAGAAGAAAGTCATCAATAAACACATCTAGCTCAACTCCATATACACTCCATTGCAAAGGAAAACTGGAAATGTGGTAATCCAGCTCAAAGGACATCAGAGTTCAAATAACAGGCAGCCAAACACAACGGCATTTCATTGGAGCCTGCACTGATAATGTTACCCAGCAGGGCAATGAGGAACAACGAACCAGCTCAGCAAGCCAAACAACCACAACATCCACAACCCGAGCTACAAATCTGCTTTAAAATCTGAGACCCCTACCGATGAAGCATGGTAAAATTGGCATGATAATGACCTTCCTATGTTTACCATGTCAAATCTTGGTGGAATTTTGTAGGCTTCTATGAGAATCCGCCACAATTCTTTGAAACCACCTCTTCCTGTGTTGGCGTCCGTTTGGAAAACCTTTGAGGAATTCTCTGCCACAGAATGTGGTTGAAAGCCAAAACATTGACTCTTTCTCAGGAAGGAGGTAAAGATCATTCATGGTACTAAAGGAATCGGAATGGCGGAAATGGTACTGAGCACAAAGATAGGCCATTATCTCATTGAGAGGCCTGGTTAACTTATTTTGATATTTCTTCATGTCCAATCCCTTTCTCTTGCCTTTAACATGAAATGTGCATGTTTATTTTCCTAGATGTATGTCACAATTATGTTCCAAGCCAAGGGTACACGTCTAACCAAGCCCATGCTCTGTCTCACAATCCTATGCCTGACCTTTTTAACCGGAGTGGTGCGCGTGTCGGAGTTTCGGAGCCACTGGTCCGACGTCCTGGTGGGATTCCTCACCGGTGGGGCAGTGGCAGTGTTTCTGGTGAGTGGCAGGCTGTGGAATTCCAGCCAGGATGTGTCTTGGAAGACCCAGGGCCTGAAGCCAAAATTGACCGACCACTGACCTGACTGATGCTGATTTAATTTGATTTGTTATTATCACATGTATCAAAATACTGTGAAAAGTATTGTTTTACTTGCTATCCAGACAAATCAAACCTTACATCAGTACATCAGGGAAACAGAACAGAATGTAGAATATAATGTTACAACCACAGAGAATGTACAGGGAAAGGTAAACTGTAATATATGAGAGAAGTCCATTCATAAGTTGGATAGCAGCGGGGAATAAGCTGTTCTTGAATCTGTTGATACGTGTTTTTAAACTTTTATATCTTCTGCCCAGTAAAAGAGATTGGAAGGAAGTATAATGGGAAGGAAGGATCTTTGATTCTGCTGATTGCTTTCCTGAGGCAGTGGGAAGTACAGATGGAGTCAGTGGAAGGAAAGCTGGCTTTTGTGATTGTCTGGGCTGCATTCACTGCTTTCCATAATTCCTTACAGCTTGAGCAGAGCAGTTGACATACCAAGCTGTGATGCATTCGAACAGAATGCCATCTGAAAAAAATTGGTGAGGTTCATTGTAGACATGCAGACTTTCCTCAGTCTCCTGAAGAAGAGGCATTGGTTTATGGACCAGGATAGATTGTTGGTGATATTTACTCCTTGGAACCTGAAGCTCTTCACCATCTTCACCTCAGCACCATTGATACACACAGGGGCATGTCTTCCACTCCACTTCCTGAGGTCAACAATCAGCTCCATTGGTTTCTGATATTGAGGGACAGATGGTTGTCTTGACAGCACTAAGCTGCCTATCTCTTTTCTGTAACTCTGTCTCATTGCTTGAGATCCGACCCATTAGATTCCCTCATGATCAGCTCCCTGAAATTCCATGCGAGCTCAGACCAGGTCTTTTGAGCCGTTACCAGTTGTACAACAAATCACAGAATTGTCACAGGACAGAAGGAGGCCCATCGTGCCTGCACCCCAGTTCTAGCCCCCTAGTGCCCAACTGTTTGCTTTCTCCCTGTTTCCTTGCACACCGTTTCTATAGAAATACCCATCCAATATCCCTCTCCAATGTCGTAATTGAACCTGCCTCCACCACATTTCCAGGAAGGGCATTCCACAATCTAAAACACTCACTAGGTAAAAATGGTTTTTCTGACATTGTCCTTGCTTCTTTTGCACACCACTTTTATACTATCCCCTCTCATTCTTGTTCCTTTCACAAACAGGATTAGCTTCTACCCATTGACTCTGTTTAGGCTGCTCATGATTTTGACAAACATCTCTCAGCTCTCTCCCTCTCAGCCTTCTTCTCTCCAAGAAGGACAGTCCCAGCTTCTTCAATCTATACCCAGAACTGAAATTCTCATTCCTGGACCCATTCTTCTAAATTGCTTCTGCATTCTCTCCAATGTGTTCACATCTTTCCTATAATGTGTTGCCCACACATGTACACAGGACTCCATCTGAGATCTAACAAGTTTCTTGTGTGAGTTCAACATCACCTCCTGCTCTTGTACTCTATGTCCCTGTTAATTAAGCTGAGGACACCGTCTGCCTTATTAACTGGTCTGTCCATTCATCCCGCTTCCTTCAATAATCTATGTACATTGACACCCTCTGTTCTTGCAGCCTCCTTCCAATTCTATCCGCAATTTTGTACTGTCATTCAGCACATTCAAGGCTGAGATAGACCTTTTTATCATCTGTAAAGGGATCATGGGTTATGGAGGTAAATTAAATCAGGAAAGTGGAACGAAGGACAAGCAGATCAGCTAGGATCTCATTGAATGGTGAGTAGACTTGATGGGCTGAATGGCCTACTTCTTATTTCTTCACTGAAGACAGTGGTTGGTCTGTGGAAATCTCAGCTACAAAAGGCCAAGTCACTGAGTGTATTCAAGAATGAGATCAGTAAGGATCTGAATATTAAAGTCGTTGAGGGGTTTGTCGGGGGAAGGCAAGAATATAGCATTGAGCTAAAAGGCATGATCAGATTGAAGGACAGAGCAGGCAAGAAGGTTTTCCAGCAATACGTTGGTCACCCTCTTCAGCAGCGTGCAGTATAAAAAGGGACAGAATCCCACTCAGTGTGGTAGGAATTGTTTGCTGTTGAATGTTTAAAGACATTAGTGGTATGAAATTGGTACCAGCAATTTTCCAGTGACAGGGAGAGCTGTAAGTTCTATTTTCTTTTCTGTACCACAAGAGAGCCCTTGAGTCTTGTTTTTATTTATTTCCTTTTGTGAACGGGCCCAGTAATATCTTTTGTTGAGAAACTGTAAGTTTTAAGGCTGTTCCAACAATCTCTTGCAGGTGTGCTGTGTTCTGCATAACTTTAAAAGCCTGAATTCATCCCAGGAGAATCCAAGGAACGTGCGGGAACCGGTCTGTGTGAAGCTCGCACTCCCGTGTGTGGAGAGTCCACTTGAAAAGTTAAGTGTCATTCAGGTAAGAGGTCGGGCAAGACCCAAAAGACAAAAGGCAGGCAGGGGGCGCGGTCAACTTTGCCCGATCTCACTCTGAGTATGTGGATGAAAAACACAGGCAGGGAATTCACGCTCAAATCTTCTGAAAGAGAGAACTGGCCTGTAGCAGCAATCAAACATTATTTATTGACTGTTAGACAGTCATCAGATTAACTGCCATCAAACGTTAAGAATTTTGGAATGCAATTACCTTTCCAGCTACAACTGTCAAGTTTCATCATCTTAAGCGGTGACTCACTTGCAAATGCATGATAATATAACGTGAAATGATATGAGGTTGTACACTTTGTGAGCAAAAACTTGCAGGGGGGATTATTACCTGAAAGGCAATAGTTTGGGAAAGTTGGGGGTGAGGTGCAATGAGACCTGGGTGTCCCTCAGACATCAGTCACTGAAAGTCAACATTACAGGAGCAGCAAACAGTGATGACCTTTATCGGGAGAGGATTTGAGTGCAGAAGCGGGGAAGTCTCACTGCAGTTGGACAAGGTGAGGCCATTCCCTGGAGTATTGTGTGCAGTTTTGGTGTCCGTACCTGAGGAAGGATGTTCTCGTGATGGTGGAAGTGCAATAATGATTTACCAGACTGTATGGCAGGTCTGCCATATGAAGATTGGGAGGATTATGTTCACTGCAATTTAGAAGAGTGAGGGGGTTATCTCATATATATTAGTGAAATTTTAACAGGCAAATGCATCACCTCGCATTTGTCTGGATTGAACTCCATCTGCCAATTCTCTGCCCAAGTCTCCAATCTATCCATATTCTGCTGCATTCCCCGACAGTCCCCTTCACTATCTGCTACTCCACCAGTTCTGGTTCTGGTTTCCAATTAAACCAGGAGAGCTGATCTAATTGATGGGGAAGTGATGACCTCATGGTATTATCCCTGGATTTTTCAATCCAGAAACTCAGCCAATATCCAAGGGATCTGGGTTTGAATCCGCTATGGCAGATGGTGGAATTTGAATCAAAGTGAATTGAATTGAAGAAAAGATCTAGAATTAAGGGCCTAATGATGACCTTGAAACATTTTTATTTGTTGGAGAAAAGCCCATCAGGATTCCTTTAGGGATAGGAACTGCCATCCTTCCCTGGTGTGGCCTGCATGAGACTCCAGACCCACAGAAATGTGGTTTACACTTTGCTGCCACTGGGCAATCAGGGATGGGCAATAAATGCTGGTCTACCAGAGACACCGATGTCCTGTGAATGAATATGAAGCAAAAAGCAGAATGTTTTCAGCCTCAGTTCTTTTATGTAATGGAGCTCCTCCGTCTCTTTTTCAGAATCGCTCAGTTGCATTCTCAGAAGGTACGTGACCGAACTTCTGGCATCTTCCCGTCCACACCGGATGTCCTGATCGCCACTCAGTCTGTGATGAGCGAAGTCTGAGCGACAGACCAATCAGCAGGGCTGCATGGAGTGTGTTTTGCATGGTTTCCCTTCGTACAGCAGCAGTCTCATCGTTTTAGAATGGAGTCTTGTGATTGTCAACTTTGTAGGAATGTTTGCCTGGAATATTATCTGTCTATTTTTCTGGTTGGTTTTCAAACTCCCCATTTTTGGAAATTCAATGTTGGCAGCTCATCCACGGGGCAGTTGCTAACCCCAGTACAAACAGCTGGTGCACGTGTTTATGTGTCAGACATCACTGGAGTTAAAAACCAATAGAGTTTTATATAAAATCATGAGGGGCATGGAAAGGGTGAATAGCCAAGTTATTTTTCACAATGTAGGGGAGTCCAAAACTTGAGAGTACAGGTTTAAGGTAGCAGGGGAAAGATTTAAAAGGGTCCTGAGGAGCAACGTTTTCACACAGAGGGTGGTGCATGTATGGAATGAGCAGCCAGAGGAAGTGCTGGAGGCTTTTACAGTTTCAACATTTATAAGGCGCATGGATGAGTTTACAAATCAGAACGGTGTAGAGGAATATGGGCTAAATGCTAGCAAATAGAACTAGATCAAGTGAGGATGTCTGGTTGGCATGGATGAGTTGGACTGAAGAGTCTGCTTCTGTGATGTACAACTCTGGGGATCTGGGTTCGATTCCCTTCCTGGCAGATGATGGAATTTGATTTCAATTTTAAAAAAAATTCTGGAATTAAAAGTCTAACGATGACCATGAATTGATTGTCAGGGTCAAAAACCCCTATGGTTCAATCATGTCCTTTAGGAATGGAAACTGCCATCCTTACCTGGTCCGGCCTACTTGTGACTCCAGAGCCACAACAATATTGACAATGAACACTGGCCTAGCCAGCAATGCCCACATTCCATACATGAATTTTAAAAAAAGCATGATCCCGAGTGGCACAACTCCAAATAAAATTAACTGCAGCTTCTGGGTTCAGAAATTGTGTAACATCAGGATAACAGAAAGCAAGGTTCTGAGGAGAACGTGTATGATGTGGGGCAGTGCGGGATCACAGTGAGACTTAATGTTTTCACCTCAACCGCTTTCTGTGTCAGCGAATTCCACAAGCTCCCTACCCTCCTGGTGAAGACATTTCTCCTCATCTCAGTCCTACCCCATATCATAGACTGTGATCCCCCTGGTTCAGGCCTCCCCCCAGTAATCAGAAACATCCTTCCTGTGTTTACCTTGTCTCATCCAGTTAGAATGATGGGTTTCTGTGAGATGGCTCCCTCATTCTTCAAAGCGCCAGTAAATATAATCCTCACCAATCAAGCCTCTCATCATACTTCAATCCTGCCATCCCAGGGATCAGTGCACTCCCTCAATCGTCAGAACATCCTTCCTCAGAGAATTATCAAATCAGCCTTGGATTGTATTGAATGATGGAGCAGACCAGACGGTTAAAAACACCTACTTCTGCTCTGATGGTCTTATCCAGCTTTGGGCTGCAGATTAGAGACTGTCACATCAGGCACAGAGCCCACAATATTGGTTTAATTTTGTTTTTTTCTAACTGTTTGTACGTTAGCTTTTGGAAATGAATCCTTTGCACAAGCTGCCTCCTGATGGCAACAGTTCACAGCCTCACCAGCAGGAATGCACTCAAGGGCCACATTTTCCAACCTGGGTTTTTATGTGCTCTTGTGGTTTTAAATATCTTTGTTAATCAGTAAAGCTGCGAGGAATTTCGGAGAAGGGCAAAATCGTTTGTCCCGAAAAACAGGCCGATTGAGCCGAGTTGGCGAATCATGGCAGTGTATTAGATTGTGAGCTGTTGTGACCACTGTACAAAATAACTGAACAGGATAGGGCTTGTGGAAAAATGTCATTCAGAAGTGATTGTCAGCTCCAAATTCTTCCAGTTTTGGTGTGATCATCGCTAAGTCCTGTTCGGCTGATGATGTTTAATTAAATGTGAGTAAAACTATTTTTTTTGGAAAGTAATCTTGGTGTGTGGATGGATCACATTTTGGAAGATGTTAATTCTGTTGATGTTTGCACAGAGGTTATTTTGGATTGTATTCCACACATCAATATCTCTGTTGTGATGTTTCCTCCCTGACCTTATCAGAGCCAATCTGAATCACACTTCAAAGCTACACTCCTGCATATTCCCAATCATCTATTATCCCCTTGATCATCAAGACTCTACCTCCCTCTGCCTTAAAAATACTTAAATATTCTGCATTGGCTCCATTTTGAGGATGGGAATTCCGAAGTCTCACAGGTGTCCAAGAAAAATAACTATTTCCTCATCTCTGCTGTAAATGTGCGTGCCATCATTTTTTTAAATGCTGTCACCGCTAGTTCTAGATTCTCTTGACAAGAGGAAACATCCTTTCCATATCAATCCAGTCATATCCCCTCAGGATCACATATATTTCAATTTACTTGCCTCTGACTGTTCCAAACTCTTGAGAATACAGACACAGCCCTGTCTAGCTTTTCATCAAAAGGCCACCCACTCGTTCTAGGTCTTACTGCAGGTCTGAACTGTTTCCAGTGTATTAACATATTTCTGTAAGTATGGGAACCAGTACCGTACACAGTACTCCAGATGCAGTCATGCCACTGCCCTTTATAATTGATCCATGACCTCCTTACACTTGCTTTTACATGTGGTGGATATGGGTTCAATTGAAGCACTCAGGAGGTCACTGGATGGTCATTTGGAAAGTCATAGTTTACAGGGATATGGGAGAAGACAGGAGATGGGGACTATGTAACTGAACCACTGCAGACATAATAGGCCTCCTTCTGCTCTGGAATAACATTGTAACTCTCCTAGCCGTGAGCAAGGGGAGAGAGATAGAGAAAGTGAAAGAATGTGCATTTGTCAGTGGAGATTGTGAGCAAATGTGTTGTTCTGGTGATTGAGTGCAGATTTTGAGCATCAGTTTGGAAAGATAATCTGTGAATCACAGATTTTGTTACTGTTCCAGCTTCCATAATGCAGATTGAAAAGTTAACGACCCAAAACAGTCATTCTGTTTCGAACTTGACGAAGTTGCAGGAGTGATCAGGATGTGGCCGAGGCTAGAGAGATTCAGCCATTGAAGATAGAATGGATAGTATGGTGTTGTATTCCTCAGACCAGAGGAGAGAGAGGGGACATGATTGAAATGTCTAAAATGACAAGGTGCTCAGAAATAGTAGACGAGCAGGAACTTTCTCCCTTCATGGAGGGGTCAAAAATTTAAGATAAGGGGCAGAAGGTTCAGAGGTGATGTGAGGAAGTATGTTTTCTTCTAGAGGCTGGTGGAAATGATGTGCAGAGGGATCTGGGTGTTCAGGTCCACAGATCACTAAAGGTGGCAATGCAGGTAGATATGGTAGTAAAAATGGCTTCTGGTATGCTTGCCTCAGAATTTAATGGTCGAGACTAACAGTGAATTCCGGACTCAAGTGCACAGGAAGGCCATACACATGAACCAATTCCTTAACTTCAATAGCAACCACCCCACCGTACACAAACAGAGCTGCATCAAAACACTGTTTAAATGAGCTGCATTACACCACAACACCCAGAACACCAGAGAATGGAGGAGAAACACCTACACAAAGTTATCACCAACAACCATTAGCCGTGAAGTTTCGTCCACAGATGTTGACAAAACAAACAATAGTCAGAGGACACAGTGTGATAAAAGATCCGAGCAATGCTACCCTACATCAAAACTAGATCAGAAATAATTACCAGGATCCTAAGATTGCGTAAGGTCATGATTACACACAACCTGGAGCAACTCTGCCCCAAATATTATCAAAGACGAAACTACTCACACCGACAGTAAAGAAGACCAACAGGATATACAAAATACTGTGCAGCATCATTACATTGGACAAACAGGGAGGAAACTGACGACAAAGATACACAAACTGAAACTGGTAGTAAATAGACAAAACCAACATTCACTTGTCTCAATACACACAGACAACAACGGCCATCAGTTCAAAAGGAACAAAGTGACCATCCTAGGACAAATGAACGCCAGACATGCAAGGGAAATTCTGGAAGCTTGGTTCCCAACATGGGATTTCATCAACAAACGCACAGAAATAGACCCTGTCTAAAGATCATGCTGAAACAACAGAACTGGAAGTGACAAGACCATCGCACCAGAGGACCATATAAATCCAAAAGTAAGCAGAACATCAACACTTCGATTGGAGGTTGCACTGATGATGTTGCCGAGAAGGGTAACAAAATGTCTGCACGCCGCAGTACAACCAGCTCGGCTCGCTCATGAACAACTGCATTACAAGCCGAGCTACAAATTTTCTCTAAGACCTTAAAAACATGCTTGCCTTCATTGGAAGGGACATTGAGTATAAAAATCGGGAAGTGATGCTGCAGCTTTACAGAACTTTAGTTCAGCCACACTTGGAATATTGCATACAGTTTTGGTCATCACACTACCAGAAGGATGTGAATGCTTTGGAGAGGTTATGTTGCCTGATATGGGGGGTTTTAGCTGTGAAGAGAAGTTGGACAGACTGGGTGTGTTTTCACCGGAATGCAGGACATTGAGGGGCAAACCTGTTATAAGTTTGTAAGATTGTGAATGGATTGTGAGTGAAAGGTCTGAGGCTTTTGTTAATCAGGGTGGAGCGGCCAATTACGCGGTGATGTAGGTTCACAGTGCAGGAGGGTTAAGTTTAAAAGAGTGTTTTTAGAGTGTTTTAAAAGCGTGTTTTTCAAACAAAGCGTGGTGAGTGCCTGGAATGTGCTGCCAAAGGAGATGGTGGAAGCAGACACAATAGCAGGATTCACGAAGCACCCGAACGGACACCAGAATAAGAAGGGAATAGAGGGATACGCATCTGTAAGTGAAGAGGGTTCTATTATGGAAGGACAAAATATGTTAGCACAAGCTTAGAGGGCCAAAGGACCTGCTCCTGTGGTGTACTGTCCTTTGTCCTTTGTCAATCTGGAACTCACTGCCTGTAAGTGTGGGAGAGGCAGAATCCATCATCACATTGAAGAATATTTACATGTGCACTCTTGATGCCGACGCTATGGGCCAAGTGCTAGGAAATGGGATTAGAACAGTTCGACTCTTGTTTTTCACTGTCGCTATGGCCCGTTGCTGTGTGCGTCAATCATTAAATGTCCACCTATTCTAGTCTCATAGATTGGCACATCTCTCATAGGCATTCCAGTGCAGAAAGATTCCATTCGCCTCATCGTGACCATGCTTGTTGACAAAGATTTAATGATAACACTGCCATCTTCCAGTTTTCAGCCCAGAGTCCCAGAGGCTATGGCAATGCAAGTGAAGCACAATTGTTGAGCACCCATTGCAACTCTTCAGACACTGAAGTAATCCATGGAGAAATGTAACCAGATCCAGACAATATCCAGAATTGGACTGACAAGTGGCAAGTAACCTTCAGGCCTCACAAATGCCAGTCAATGACCGTCTCAAAAAGAGACAATCTAACCACTACTCTTTGCCATTCAATGGTGTTACTGTCACTGAATTCCTCACTGTCAACATCCTGGGGGTCACCATTGACCACAAACTGAACTAGAATTACCACATAAACACAGTGGCGACAAGAGCAGGTCAGAGGCTGTGAATTCTACAGCTACTAAGAGCTATATGCAGAGGTAATGGTATTTGTCTGTTCCGTCGAATTGGGGAGATCCAGACTAAGGGGGTACATTTTTACGGTGAGAAACTTCACGAAACTTCAAGAAAACAACTCACATCTTCTGCTGACTCTCTTATTGACTCTCTATGAATGGAAAAGTGTCTTTCTATCCACACTAACTATCCTCCTCATTGTGTTAAACACTTCTCCCAGGTACTTTCAATCATACGATTGTAACATATAAGAGCCATGTCATTATCAGCCTGAAGGAAGAAGATGGATCGATAATGTTATCTCATAACAACATCCTGAGGATTAGCAAATCCTTTTCTACCAATCTGTGTGACAAAGATTTGACAGACAGCAAGGCCTCAGTGTTGTTCCTATCCTCTGTCATAGAGGTGTTAAGTGACTGATCGTGGGAGATCTGGATCAGCCATTATCTTCGGATGAGCTGACGAAGGTCTCTTGTAAGTGATCGCTTACTGGTCATTTTGTATTCGGCTCTGTCGGATTTAATTGACCGGGACCTGCTGGAGGGGTATGGCAGTGATATTTCTAGCAGGCACCAGGTGTGAACCCATGAAGAAAGGTATCATCACCCTCATCTACAAGCAGAAGGGAGGAAATTAGAAACCGGCAACCAATTTCACTACTGAATACAAAAACCTATCTAAGGTTATCGCCAACTGAGTCAGTTCTTTTCTAGGATTTGTGATTCACCCTGACAAAACTGAACTTTCAGGCAGGATGATCTTTGAGAGCCTCACACTCCTCAGGGATATGATCGCCTACATGCAGGATGGAGGGGCGGACAATTGCCTCATCAGCCTGGACCAGGAGAAGGCCTTTGGCAGGGTATTGCATGCCAAAGGTGGGATGTGCTCTCCAAATTGGGTTTTGGGGAGGGAATCTGCAACCGATCTTACTGCCCTACGCCAACATCGTTTGCATATTCTCAATCAATGTGTGGGAATCAGCTTTCCGATCAGATCCAGAGTCACACGGGGCTGTCCACTGACTCCAGGCTTGTTAGTGTGTTGTAGAGAACCTTTTGCTAGGTCCATCAGAAAGGATGTGAGCCTGAGAGGGATCACTATTCCAGACAGTGGAGGCCTACAGGTCAAAACCTCCATGAACGTAGATAAAGATTGTTGTCATCTGTGTGGACCCGCTGTCAGTGGGCAGACTCATGAGCAAGTGCAGCCAGTTCAAACCAGCCTCAGGAGTCAAGGGAAATCGAGGCAAGAGAGAGATCATGTTTTTTTTGTGAACTGGGCTGACTGATCCTGTAACCCCTTTGCCATCAGGACAGATGACCTGAAGGAGCTGGGAGTATGGTTCAGAGAGGTCAGCACATGTGCAAAAACTTGCGAGGAGCACATTGCCAAGGTGAAGCAGAAATTGGTCCTTTGGGAGCACTGCTCAGTCTCCTTTTTGGATAAAACCTGGTCACCAGGTGTGAGCCACTCTATCTGCTGTGTGTAGCACAGGTCTGGCCAATTCCTTGAAACTGCGCCATTACAAACATCCAAGTTATCCTTGACTTCATCTGGAGCTCCACAAAACTCTGGATAAGCTGGGCGAAGAATGTATCCGATGTCGCCCTCATCCTGATATGTGTCAGCATCACGCTGTGTGTAGACCCTTGGGATGTCGCCACGTACTGAGGTTCTCCTTGTCCTCAGCATTGCAAAGGATAGGACTGGCTTTAGCTCTGCGGAATGCTCCAATCATTGGACTATTCCTTATCACCTGTCCTTCATGGAGAAAGTTGCAAAAATAAACACGTTTGACCACATGTCCAACAGAAAGTGGTCGACACTTGGTGTCCTTGAGACCCTGTGGGAAAAGGAGAGGGTGTGTACTTGTTGTACATCTGATCTATCTTCACCCCGACATGCTTTCTTCAAGCAGTCTGTGTGTGTGTATGTGTATGTGTGTGTGTGTGTGTGTGTGTGTGTGTGTGTGTGTGTGTGTGTGTGTATGTGTGTGTGTTGTTATCTGGGGGGAGGGTGGTGAGGGAGACTGTCACATCTTCTTCTGTTGAAAAGTGCCTTTGCAAAGGAAGTCTGCAGAAAGATGCAATGGTGTTTGTCAAGGGGCTGTTCCGAGCAGCTCTGACAATTTTTTTTGGTCAGAGGCAACAACCTCATCTCTCAGGCTCTTTTGAAAAAAACTCTCACATCACACGCAGTGAAATACCATGTGTTGTGATAGTGGGTGGATTCAATTTGATTGTTTTGGGCTGTAACAGCGGCTGATGTTCCAGTAATAACACCACCCCAAACGGGAGACATGGAGCAAGGAGCAATCCCCTTCCAAACTGTGACTCTCAGCCGGATGGCAGTATGTGCTTTGAGGATGATGCTAAGAGGATGCAGGGTGACATGGACAGACTGGTCCAATGGGCAAATACTTGGCAGTAAATGTGGATAAATGTGAGGTTATACACTTTGGTCACAAAAGCCAGAAGGCAGTTTAGGAAAAGGTAAGGGGCAACGAGATCTGGCTGAAAGTGGTGGAGTTCTGGGGTTCTGATGCACTGGGTTCAGATGTTGGTAGGGTGGAATGGGAGGACCAGAAGGACTCCCTGCTTGTTGCTGTTGTGGGGAGGGTGTTTGAGGGCAGAAGTACAGGAAATGGAGGAGATGCAGTTGAGTTGTTTCCTCAGGGACTACTCTCTCTACTACTCCTTTGTGTGCTCCACACTCCCCAACATCCCCAATACAATGAAAACCATTCTCTGGAAATGCAGGAAATACTATACCTCCCCCATCACCTCCCCTCTCATCCTCATCCAAGGCTCCAAACAATCATTCCGTTTCCAACAGGGATTAACCTGTATTCCTTCAACATGGTCAATCATGTCTACCCTTCCAGTTCACCAATGTCCACAATCCTTTCCTGCATCCACCTATCACCACCCCACCGACCTTCCCCCAGCCCCAGACCACTTCATTTATTTCTGAGCTCCCTACCCTCTCCTCAATCCTGATGAACAGCCCCAATCTAAAATGTCAATTTTCTGCTCCTCTGATATTGCCTGGCCTGCTGCGTTCCCGCAGGTTTGCACTGTATCATCTCTAAATTCCCGCATCAGCAGTTCTTGCTATTTCCCAGTCACTGAACGATAATAATCGTTTTTATTGCCTGTTCACACCTGCCTGATTTTCTGTCATTTGGGCATTTTTTATGCCATCATCTCCAAAAAGAGATGGAAAATATTTGTTCAATGTCCATACCATTTCCTCCTTTACCATTGTTAATTCCCAAATTCCATTCACTCAGGGATGAATATTTTCTTCCGCTACCTTTATCCTTTTATCTACTCTTGTAGAAATAGAACATCTCTCCCTCTTTTTCAAAAAATCATCCATTAAAGGTTCAAAAAAATCCAAACGTACACTGGTCAACTTCACAGCGTTAGAGATAACAAGGTGTAGAGCTGGATGAACACAGCAGGCCAAGAAGCATGAGAGGAGCATGAAGGCTGACATTTTGGGCCTAGATGCTTCTTCAGAAAAAGCTTCACAGCATTGACTGGTTTCATTCCCCTTCATACAATCCTGAACATTGGAAGTTAGTAATGAGCAGAACCCCTGCTCATTCAAGTGTGTCTCAATGAAAAATATACTATTTGAGAAGTATGCAGTGTTTTCTTAAAAGTCGGCTGCTGCTTAGTGAACATGCCAACATCACACTTCTGTTTTTCTTTGCTGTAATTGATAACCAACTGTGCTTTCACAGGTCTGTATTTCTTTTAATGAAGTTTAAAGACCAAGGCCAGTATCATGTTTATCACCCTCGAACTGGACAGCATTTCATCATGTTGTGATCACTCATGAGTACCGTGTCTGTTAGTGAACCTGATCCTCTATCTGTCTATCTTATGCTTCCACACATGCACAGCCACACACCCACACTTGGATTGAGATGCAGATAAACAGTGTACTAGCACAGGTGCACAGGCTGTCAAATAAGGCAGGCAAAAATTACAGATCAAAGGTCCTGGAGATATCATCTTCTTTCAATGATGTCTATTAATATGACACCAGGACTGTGGATTAGATAGAAACGTGTGCAACATTGATTGCTGATGATCTAATTCTTCAGTCAGTCTCAATGTTTAATACATTTCACAATTGGAGTAAAGGGATAGTACACAATATTCTTCAAATGCTCTCTGAACTTAGGATGTGTGATGACATAAATCACAGTGTTTGTGCAACAACTCAGCGTCTGGAGCATGTAGCCCAGTTCCATTACAAACAGAGGCAGGTATACTGACTCATATCCCAAAAATATCATTCCCCAATTTACGGAATACACCATTGATACTGACCATAACAGAATGAAATTCCCTGAGATAAGAAACAATAAAATGATGGAATTCTTTCGACTCTTCATCTCTGGGTCTTTGGCACTCTTTCTGTTGCTCTGCTGATGGAGTCTCCTGCGGGATCTATTGGTCACTGCAATGTGTCGAACCGTTAAAACATTGAGAAGCAGAATGGGAATAAAGGCAACTCCTGGTGTTAGTATGTAATGACAGAACTCAATTGCTCCCCAGACCGGAGAAAATTTCACATCCCTAGTCACCCAACAAAATTCAGGTCTGCTCTTGTAATATTTACTGATGAGTAAACATAAAATACCAGAAAATGTTCTTCAAACAGCTCAACCCAGTCACTGTTGCCAGAACCACGGCTGCTGTTTTCACATTGCAATATTTACTTCTCAGATTTGGGCAACAAATGGCCACAAATCGATCAAAGGTGAAAGTGACGGTGAACCAGACAGAACAGTCAGTGGCTGCATCAAGCAGGACAGCGTGGATATTACACACAGGGCTACCCTCTAAGAAATGATGCCCTTCCAAATAAACAAATGGAATGTGTCATAATATGAGGTCAGAGATAAGGACTAAAGACTAGGAGATCTGCGATTGCCATTGCTACCAGGTAGTGAGAGACACATCGGGAGAGACCACACTTTTCCTGGGACAGGATCACAATTGTTACTATGTTGGCCGTGAGAAAAGCAAAGAATGAAGTTATAGTTTCTACCTGGAACAATGTTACCAGTTTTACTTAGGACTGAATGAGATGTACAAATGGAATTTTGTATCCATTCCTGTCCCAAATGTTTACATCAGTGTTCAGTTTATTTGGTGGATCCAATGGCTGTTATTCCATAAATTGACCATGTAATGAAAATATAAGATGTGATAAAAGTTGCTGTTAACTGAGGTGTTCATGACTGTTACATTTTGCACCATAATGGAAATCACAGAAACTAAACTTGAATTGTCTGTTAATGAATTTTGGAAATGGGTAAGATTCATGAGATGCTACCCTCATGTAAACACATTATGGAACCAATGGTCAAACAATGGTGTTTGTAAATGCAAGCAAGGATTCTAGTATTAATTGATCAAATACCTCAACCGCATAGACATGAAGTCAGTGGAGGAATGGATACTGAGTCACTGAGCACTCAATAAGACACTGAGATAGCCAGGATTACAGACTTATCAGCCAGACCAAGAGGAAAACAAGAAGCAGGAAAGATGAGAGAGTAAATTTCAAGCATGATAAGGCCCTTATCAATGATTGGCAGAATGAGAAACACAGAGGAAATAAAATAAGAGCAGCAAGTGTTGCACCGTAAATTCCACAATTTATAGAAATACAAAAGACTTACCAGGCACTGCAACGATAGCGAGGATCAGATAATGAATTGCATAATCCGAAGGACTATTCGAATGTGGTATTTCAGTGGATTCCGATCAAAAGTAGCAGAAAGAGAGTTCAACATCTCAATGAACCCCCTTCCCATTGTTTTCCCATTCCCATCGACTGTTCTCACATTTTGAACCATTGTCAATCCATTCCAATCTGTTGTTGGCACATTCCAATCATTTGTTCTTAGATTCCAATCCAGTGTTGTATTGTTCCAATCCATCATTGCCAGATTCCAATACATTGTTGCATCATTTTAATCTGTTACTCTCCGGTTGTGAACGTTGATCTGTCCTCCTCTCTCTCTCTCTCTGGTGTCCCAGATCTCTGTTAGTATCACGGCTGACTCTCCCACTGACACTATGAGAGGAAAAAATTGAACACTGGCCCTCATAAGTAGATGTAGTGCCCCCTGCATCACTACAATTAGGATCCATGGGGACTGACATTAGTGACAGTTACTGAACAAACAGTTACTCTTTCCATCCTATCTCCTGTGTGCCAGAGTAAACTGATGTAATTACCCCGGTGATATAAGAGGTTAGCTGAGGAAAGAGTGATGTCATTAATGAAAAGACAGTCTGTAACATGGGATTTTGGGGCTCGAGTCTGAACATGACAAATATTGAGGTCTGTTTAAGAGAGGGAGTGAATGGACCATGTAATTACAGGTCAGTGCATAAATTGAAAGCTATGGCGTAAGGTGACAGGGGAAGCCTGAAGCATGACACACTGGATGAGCTGATGAAAATAAAGTGGTGAGCAGTTGTTCAGACAGCAAGGAGATATCCAGTCTGTTTATCCTCCTTCAGCCGACAGCACAGAACCTATTCCACCACACCTCCACCCTTATCAAACCATCTCCGCAGTTCCAAATCATGGACATTCATGTACATTTCCACGTGCCATGATGTCATTAGTAACTTAAAATCTACCAATCTCTGCCTTGATGGTGGAGTTTCCACAAGTTGCCTGGGGCACAGCATTTCAAAAATTCATCATCCTCTCAGTGAAGATGTTCCTCCTCATCTCAGTCCGAAATGGATTGTCCTTTATTCTGAGATGGTTCTGGGGTAGTCACCCACAGGGTCAGTGAAATAAACTTCCTGCACTTACTGTCAATCCTTTAAGCATTTTGGAATTTTCTTGGATATTACTGAATTCATCTAAGTCCAAATATTCCAGTCTCCCTCATCATTAAGTCAAAAGACAAACCTGTATAATGATACCTTGATTCCCCAGTTTACTAAAAGCTATTTCAGCCTTAAATGTACACAAGGTCTCAGTCCTGACAGCTCTCTGTGACAATGAGAGGCTTTATAAAGATTTGGTCAGACCACTTTGAGAGTATTGTTGTGCAATTTTGGGCCTCATACCTCAAGAAGGGTGTATCAGGCCTGGAGAGGGTCCAGAGGAGGTTCATGAGAAGGATTCCAGGAATGAAAGGCTTAACGTATGAGAAAGTTTGAGCACTCTGGGTCGATACTTGATAGAGTATAGAAGGATAAGAGGCATCCTAATTGGAACTTAAGGAACACTGAACAGCTTGGAGAGAGTGGATGTTGGGAGGATGTTTCCATTGGCAGGAAAATCTTGGGTCTGAGGGCACAGCCTTAGACGAAAGCGAAGAGGCATTTAAAACGGAGATAAGGAGAAACATTTTCATCCAGAGATTCATGAATCGTTGACCATATTTAAGACAGAGTTAGATATGTTGTTGATTGTCAAGGGATTAAAGGGTTACAGAGAGAAAGCTGGAAGATGGGGTTGAGAAACTTATCAGCCACGATTGAATGGTGGAGCAGACTCAACGGGCTGAATGGCCTAATTTCTGCTCCTGTGTCTTACGGTCTTATACAATGGGACTCCCAGATCTCTCTGCATCACAGAGCTCTGCAACCTCTGACTATTTCGACAATATGCTGATAATTTTTGCTGGATGATTGATGTTTGTGCAGAGCAGTCAGATTCAAGTGAAGTCATGGATTTCATTCTTAAAAACTCCCATTTTTCAGCATCCATCCATTTTTTGGGTGTGATATTCTGTCAAGGGCACATGAGGCAGGTGTCTCAATCCTCCACAGGGGTCATGGTCTTCCTCGGTAGAGAGACTCTGTCTGGGAATTTGCTGGTGTACACAGTACAGGTCTGGTCAGTAAGATCCATGAACTCTGAAGCTGACCTTAAGAACACGGAACCCCGCCCACGGTCGACGCCGACGGAACCCCGCCCACGGCCGACGGAACCCCGCCCATGGCCGACGACATCATCGCTCCGCCCACAACCTCCACAGCCTGCAACCCCAGAGGAGACAGCCACCCTGAGCCCTGCCGAATCTTCACCATCCCCCCAGACCTCCCACTGACTGAGGACGAATGGTCAGTCCTGAGCAAGGGGCTCACCTTTGTCCCCCTACAACCACACATCAACGAATACCAGTCACGGTCGGACACAGAGCAGTTTTTCCGCCGTCTTCGCCTGCATGCCTACTTCTTCAACCGGGAACCCAACCCTCCTTCCACTGACCCCTTCACCCGCTTCCAACACAAGTCCTCCTCCTGGACACCACCCCCAGGCCTCCTACCCTCCCTCGACCTCTTCATCTCCAACTGCCGTCGAGACATTAACCGCCTCAACCTCTCCACCCCTCTCACCCACTCCAACCTCTCCCCCGCAGAACGGGCAGCCCTCCGCTCCCTCCGCTCCAACCCCAACCTCACCATCAAACCCGCAGACAAGGGTGGCGCAGTGGTAGTATGGCGTACTGACCTCTACATCGCCGAGGCCAGACGCCAACTCTCCGACACCACCTCCTACCGCCTCCTCGATCATGACCCCACACCCGAGCACCAAACCATCATCTCCAACACCATTCATGACCTCATCACCTCAGGGGACCTCCCACCCACAGCCTCCAACCTCATTGTTCCCCAACCCCGCACGGCCCGTTTCTATCTCCTTCCCAAAATCCACAAACCTGCCTGCCCTGGTCGACCCATCGTCTCAGCCTGCTCCTGCCCCACCGAACTCATCTCCACCTATCTGGACTCCATTTTCTCCCCTTTGGTCCAGGAACTCCCCACCTATGTCCGTGACACCACCCACGCCCTCCACCTCCTCCAGGACTTCCAATTCCCTGGCCCCCAACACCTCATATTCACCATGGACGTCCAGTCCCTGTACACCTGCATTCCGCATGGAGATGGCCTCAAGGCCCTCCGCTTCTTCCTGTCCCGCAGGCCCGACCAGGCCCCCTCCACCGACACTCTCATCCGCCTAGCGGAACTCGTCCTCACACTCAACAACTTCTCTTTTGACTCCTCCCACTTCCTACAGACTAAGGGGGTGGCCATGGGCACCCGCATGGGCCCCAGCTATGCCTGCCTCTTTGTAGGTTAAGTGGAACAGTCCATCTTCCGCACCTACACAGGCCCCAAACCCCACCTCTTCCTCCGGTACATTGATGACTGTATCGGCGCTGCCTCTTGTTCCCCAGAGGAGCTCGAACAGTTCATCCACTTCACCAACACCTTCCACCCCAACCTTCAGTTCACCTGGGCCATCTCCAGCACATCCCTCACCTTCCTGGACCTCTCAGTCTCCATCTCAGGCAACCAGCTTGTAACTGATGTCCATTTCAAGCCCACCGACTCCCACAGCTACCTAGAATACACCTCCTCCCACCCACCCTCCTGCAAAAATTCCATCCCCTATTCCCAATTCCTCCGCCTCCGCCGCATCTGCTCCCACGATAAGACATTCCACTCCCGCACATCCCAGATGTCCAAGTTCTTTAAGGACCGCAACTTCCCCCCCACGGTGATTGAGAACGCCCTTGACCGCGTCTCCCGCATTTCCCGCGACACATCCCTCACACCCCGCCCCCGCCACAACCGCCCCAAGAGGATCCCCCTCGTTCTCACACACCACCCTACCAACCTCCGGATACAACGCATTATCCTCCGACACTTCCGCCATTTACAATCCGACCCCACCACCCAAGACATTTTTCCATCCCCACCCCTGTCTGCTTTCCGGAGAGAGCACTCCCTCCGTGACTCCCTTGTTCGCTCCACACTGCCCTCCAACCCCACCACACCCGGCACCTTCCCCTGCAACCGCAGGAAATGCTACACTTGTCCCCACACCTCCTCCCTCACCCCCATCCCAGGCCCCAAGATGACATTCCACATTAAGCAGAGGTTCACCTGCACATCTGCCAATGTGGTATACTGCATCCACTGTACCCGGTGTGGCTTCCTCTACATTGGGGAAACCAAGCGGAGGCTTGGGGAACGCTTTGCACAACACCTCCGCTCAGTTCGTAACAAACAACTGCACCTCCCAGTCGCAAACCATTTCCACTCCCCCTCCCATTCTCTTGATGACATGTCCATCATGGGCCTCCTGCACTGCCACAATGATGCCACCCGTAGGTTGCAGGAACAGCAACTCATATTCCGCCTGGGAACCCTGCAGCCATATGGTATCAATGTGGACTTCACCAGTTTCAAAATCTCCCCTTCCCCCACTGCATCCCTAAACCAGCCCAGTTCATCCCCTCCCCCCACTGCACCACACAACCAGCCCAGCTCTTTCCCCCCACCCACTGCATCCCAAAACCAGTCCAACCTGTCTCTGCCTCCCTAACCGGTTCTTCCTCTCACCCATCCCTTCCTCCCACCCCAAGCCGCACCCCCAGCTACCTACTAACCTCATCCCACCTCCTTGACCTGTCCGTCTTCCCTGGACTGACCTATCCCCTCCCTACCTCCCCACCCACACCTTCTCCACCTATCTTCTTTACTCTCCATCTTCGGTCCGCCTCCCCCTCTCTCCCTATTTATTCCAGTTCCCTCCCCCCATCCCCCTCTCTGATGAAGGGTCTAGGCCCGAAACGTCAGCTTTTGTGCTCCTGAGATGCTGCTTGGCCTGCTGTGTTCATCCAGCCTCACATTTTATTATCTTAAGAACACTTGTTCAGTCAGGTCGGTGTGGAGTGTTGCACTTGGGCAGGAGGACAGGCAAGGAAACACATGATGGATGTTTGGGTGCTGTGAAGCACTGAGAATCAGAGGTAGCTTGGGTTTGTTTCCATTAGTCTATTTAGAGAGTGGGATAAGGAGATGAAGTGGTTAGCAAGGCATACATTACACTTTTTTTTTTGACCAAGGCATTGAGTTTAAGTGCAGGGAGGTTGTGGTAGAATTGTGAAAAAGCATTGTTCAGGGACACACAGCAAGAGTATGCAGTCCCATAATACACATTATAGGAGGGATGTGATTGCACTAGAGAAGGTGTGAAGGAGATTTACCAGGATTTTGCCTGGGATAGACACATACAGTTACTGAAGGCAGATTGGAGTTGTCTTCCATTAGACAGAAGGTGTTAAGAGGGTACAGGATGAGGATGTATAAAATAAGCGGGGCAGAGATAGGGGAGATTGGAAGAAACATTTCCCTTTGATGGAAGTGTCGAGTACCAGGGTGTTTGGGGTACAAACATTTAAGAGAATGTGCAGGAGGATCTGAAGGAATGTGAAGAAACATATTTTCACCCAGAGGGTGATGGGGATCTGAAACTCACTGCCTGTAAGAGTGAGAGAGACAGAAGCCCTAATACAAAAAAAGAATTATTAAGATATGCACACACAATGTCAAGCCTTGGACTAAGTCCTGGGGAGTGGGTTTAGAATGGTGAAGTGGTTTGTTTCTCAGCAGCACAGACACAATGGGCTGAAAGGTCTTTTCCTGCACTGTACACCGCTCTGACACTGTTCACCTCCTTGTGTTTTCTCCAAGATTTGGTTAGTTTATGACTTTTGACTCTCCCCTCCCCAACCAACTGCTATCACAGCGAAGGAATTCCACAGAAACATGTCCCTGGGATTAAGAGAAAAATCCCCACTCAACCCAAAGTGAGCATTCTGGGGTCACATGTAGGCCAAACCGAGTAACAAGAGCAGATTTCCATTCCTGCAGGGATATGAGTGAACACGATTTGGATTTTACACCAATCAACGATTAGTTGGACAGTCATCGTTACTGAGACTTGGTTTATATTGCAAATTTATGAACTCTTTTCAAATTCCATTCCATAGGCCATGTTGAGTTTTGATCCCATGCCACCGGAACTTTCGCTTAACACTATGAGCCCATTCTCCCACATCACATCCCCAGAGTTCTTCTATTTGATTGTTCTGTTCATACTTGGGTTGAAAGCTGGAATTTGGTCAGGATGGGAGATGCCTGATTCAGAAACTGAGTCCCCCATCTCACAGCTTCTCAAGTTCTCAATGTCTTCCTGATTGAGACCCCTGAGGGAGTTTGATTATGACTGAATTGAATGATAGGGTACGTTTGAGAGGGACTGAATGGCTGAATCCCTCTCTGACCTCTTCCCCGGGTTTCTTTTTTGATGCATTGGTTTGAATTTGGATCTGGGTTCCATTGTCAGCTAATCTCCATTTCCCCCTTTGCAGCTTCTCCTCAATAATGCACAAGACTGTGGCAAACGTGGCTTCCCAATGCGATGTGCCATGCATCTGAACCGAAGATGGTAATGGTAAGGGGGAAGCTGTGGTCACAGCCGTCACCTGTTATATGCAGGAGGATTCACCCACCACCTGTCCACCTGGTCCCTTTCATTTGGCCGTGACAACGTCCCTTCAACCCAAATCTGCCCTTTGCCTACCATGAGCCAACAACTGAGAAGAACTCAGGCACCCAAGCTCTGAGTCACCTTCCGTGCTCACAGTTAAGGAAGCGGTGGGTTTGTCATTTGAGGCAGCCAGAATGTCCCTCGTGACAGGAAAAATGAGAACAACATCTATTGGAATTCTGAAACGAGAACGGAAATCATCTGAGAGAGAAGCCAATATGTGTGACAGCATCAATGGAGAGAGAGATTGTGTGAGAGACAAATTGAGAGAGAGAGAGACAGACAGACAGACAGAAGGAGAGGCAGATGGAAGACGGCAATAGAGGACAGCAGAGAGACTTCATTGAGAAGCATTCTGGGAGTTGTCAGCTCCATACATTCCTGTACTGTTTCCATCCTAAAACCAAAAGAAAGTGGAGAAAGATATTGAGACAGGCTGCTGGAAAGTTTGTTGTAGCCCAGAGAGTATTTGGTCAGTTTGGAAAGATTGTATTTTAAGGTGGTATTAGTGTGGCCTCAGGTGAATACTGGGTTTCAGTGATGAAGCCGAGCATGGTAAGATTCTTTATCGACTGTTGAGGGGCTGAGATAGTAGTGAGGGCAGTGGTGTGCTCCTCCTGCCTGATGTCGGAGACCAGAGAGCAATCTAGTGTCCCTGATGGTATCTCTGCAGGAAGTGTAAGCAAAATGCTAAGGGACTCTGTACATCCATTAATAAAAAAATGGGAAGCTCTTGGAGAAAATTCTTAGGATAGGATTTACACACATGGAAAAACATGGCCAGTTATGGACGGTCAGCATGGTTTTCTGCAGTGCATGTCATGTCTTATAAACTTGGTTGAATTTTGTGAGGAGGTGATTGATGAGGGTATAGCAGTGTATATTGTCTTCATGGATTTTACTCAGGCTTTCGACACGGTCTCACCCAAAAGATACACATGCATGGGATCCACAGTGACTTGGTCACGTGGATTCAAAATTGGCTTGTTCACAGAAGACATAGGGTAGTGGTGGAGGAACAAAAACAGAAGTTTCTGGAAAAGCTCAGAGGGTCTCGCAGCATCTTTGAAGAAAACAATCAGAGTTAATGTTTTGGGTCCAGTGACCCTTTGTCAGGGAATGGTGGAGGGTTGTTTTTCAGCCGGGAGATTCTGTGACTAGTGGTGTTCTGTACAGATCTGTACTGGGTCCTCTGCTGTTTATGATATGTCTAAATGGGTTGGATATAGATGGAGATGTGTGGATACGTAAGTTTGCGGATGAGACAAAGATCAATGAGCAAAAACAAGTTTCTCAAAAAGCTCAGCAGGTCTGGCAGCATCTGTGAAGGAATTAACAGATTGGTGAAGGTGTGGATCGTGTAGAAGGTTGTTAGTTGCAGATATGGGCAGAGAAATGGCAGGTGGAGTTTAATCCATGTAAGTGTGAGGGGCTGTACTCGGGGAGATCAAATGTTAAGGAAAAGTATACAGTTAATGACAGAGACCTGAACAGTATTGATGTACAGAGGGATCTTGGAGTTCAAGTTTATAGCTCCCTGAAAGTGGTCACATAAGTAGATCGTGTTGTCTGATTCCTCCTTAAACATATTGCAGACAACTACGACTGGAATGTTAGGAATGAATTTGCACAGGTGTCCCACAGTACCAAAGCGAGTAAATCAATATGAACACAAGTCAGTAACAAAGTAAAACATTCACAATTTATCAGGAACAAAATTACAGGAATTATCAATATGAAACATACTATCTCTGAGGTTTACAATACTTCCAGAGTCTCTTGTAAATTTACACAGTCACTTTCTCTGTGACTCTGTCTCTGGCTCTGCAAAGCTGCTTTCTCCCTCTCTCCCTCTCTCTTGATGGTCAGCTGGTCTCTGCCTCTTTGCATTCTGGTCTTCTCGGTGGGCCTCAGGCGATTACAAGAAGGATTCCAAGAGAGCGGTCTGCAGATGAACTCTGTTTTGGTACATATTAAATGTGTTTCTGGAACTTTCTGTGAGAACCCTTAATTGTTTGAAAAAAAGTCAATCATTTTGATGGCATGCTGCTGTCAGGTTTCTTTGTGCAGCATGACCCGGTGCCTTTCTGTCTGGGCTGCCTTTTGTTTAGTGGATAAGTTGTTGGGGGTATCTGTGCAGACTACCTGTTACCTTGCTGCTGTGTTTGCACTGTGTCTGGTGTGTGGGTTTTGTGATTTCAGAGTTTCACTTGGCCAATGTACCCAGCATTCCTTGCTGCTCAGCCAAATTGGCAATCTGCGTGTTTGCACTCAGGAGGCTGCTACAACGGGATAATAAAGAATGGATGTGGCACGATTGCCTTTGTTGGTCTGGGAATTGAGTACAACAGTCAGGATGTCATGCTGTAGCTTCAACAGACTTTGGGCAGTACTTCGTGTATTCTGTTCCATTCTGGTCACCACATGACAGGAAGGATGTGGAGGATTTGTAGAGGCTGGCAGAAGAGGTTTCCCAGAATGCTGCCTGGGTTAGAGTATATGAGATTTAAGGAAAGGCAGGAAAAACTCAGGCCTTGTCTCGGGAGCAGCGGAGGCTGAGGGGAGATTTGACACAAGTCAATAAATTAATGAGATACATTAGATGATAGCCAGAAAACTGAAACACTTGGATTTGTGTGTGTGTGTGTGTGTTTGTGTGTGCGAGAGAGAGATGATAATCACCCATCAATATACAGAGATGGCAGAGCAGTCTCAAGCAAGTGTCAGCCACTGCTCCAGTGCCCTTGCTTTGCCAAGGGAACCTCTTTTTGTCTCCTCTCCTGACCTCAGAGGGGAGTCATCCACTGGGGTGCGGGTGTAAGATAGGGGGGAGACTTTGTCGTAACCTGAGTTGTCAATTGGGTGGATTGTGGTGAGGTCAACTGCAAGTTGTCGCAAAGGCAAGAACAGGGGGAAGGAGGGATGGGAGAACATACTTGTACCAGTTCAGTGTAACTTTTTGAATCTAAACTTGGCTGGGATGGGGAGGGTGACATGTAAAGTGCCTTCCATACCCCTTTACCATTCCATAGAGATGTCACAGGGATTGCACACTCCTGTTTACACTTGGCACTGTTGCAATTGATTCTGGCCAGAGAGCATTCTGGTGGTGGCATCTACTGATTTCAAAGTAGGAGAGATACAAATGAGTTAATGTCTTGAGTCCAGTGACCCTTCTATTTTTGGGATTGCTGTCAATAAGCCTTGTCTTGAGGAGGTTTTGCTTTCCAAAGTACAGTGCCTACTGCCACCTGTGCTGGTTTGATGGTGTAGGTCTCCTGCTAATATTTGTCATCACTTTTTCTAGGCCGGTTTCATCTATCTCTAAAAACCAAAAGAACTGTGGAAGCTGTAAATCAGGAATTAAAATAGAAGTTGCTGGAAAAGCTCAGCAGGTCTGGCCAGACTGTGTGTTGAGAAATTCAAATTGAACCTTTTGGGTCCGGTGACCATTCCTCAGAAAAACCTTCTGATTTTCTCTTCAGAGATTCTGCCAGACCTGCTGAGCTTTTCCAGCAACTTCTGTTTTTGTTTCATCTACCTCTGTTTGACTTTGATTGAGTCCTTCGTCAGAGCCAATTCATAAAGGGTATGGCATTATCAAAGCTGTTTGCGAGACAGCTGTCTGAATCCCTGAGTCGGAAAAGACACAGTGAGATTCATTCCGATCCATGGTGACCCTGTTAATAATGTGCACCCTGCATTGCTCAGTTCTCACAATGCAATATTCGATGATAACTCGATAGCACAATGTGAAATGGAGTCTTTGTAGTGATTAAGACTCACACAGTAGTGGATTTAAAGAGACTTGAGATAACCCGACAACAGTCTAATTCGCAGCTGTTGTTGGTGAGCAGGTTTGCAGTTTTAACAGGGAGTGGGTGAAATGAGTCAGCACTGCTTTTCCCCATTTATTGCATCTTGTTCCAGACAGGGACATATCATTTTTGTCGTTCACCCATTCACTCCGTAAACGTTCTCCATTGCCTATCCACTGCCATTCCTTACTGTAGCTTTGCCCAATCCAACACAGCCAACTCTCACCATATGCCATCATAGTTTCCCTTCTCAGGATTCAGAATTCTGGTCTCAGAATCAATAACTTCACTCTCAATCCTTATAGTCGCATCCCTAAAGAGTCCTGCAGAACTACATTACCAATTATTCCTTTCTAACTGCGTAACACCCAGGCTCAGAGGTTTGCCCTCATTTTTTCATCAATGTGTTGGTCCTGAAAATCATCCTGTGGGCACAATTGTGATTCATTTTATTTTCCCAAACTGCATACAGATTAGTGTCACCCATAATTACAGCTGTTCCTTTACTGCATGCAGTTCTAGTTTTCTATTTAATACCCTTCCCAAAATGGCCATTAGTAATAAGACCACAACCTTTCTAAGTTCAGAAAATTTAGAAGTCAGCAAAAGTGGAGCAAAAGAGTGATTACAAATCTGGGAATAGAGTTTGAGAGTAAGATTACTGAGATCCTAACAGCAGACTGTAGAATTACCAATCAGTGTGTAAAGTGAAACATTTTGGGGACCTCTCTTACACACGCTGAATGGACCTCATTTGCAATCAGCAGAAATCCATCAGCAAAATCTATCTGCCGAAGGAATGCAGCGCGTTAAACTGGAATTTTCCAGAGAGTCTATCCATCCTAGAAGCAGCTTCCTGGAGCCCTCCAGAAAGTACCCCTGCCTCTGAATCAGAATCCTACTTGCAAAATAGTAAGCTCGGGAATGTGAGGGTGATTGCAAACTGCTGTAACACCCAAATGAGCACCTTGTTTGGGCGCCTTCACCAATCCCTGACCTAATCCTGCTGGCAGGTCATCAGTGGATGAAGATGAACAGTTAACATTCAAAGCTGTATCTTCTCTCGTGTCTGGCCGAGCAGCACCCTCTTATGATGCTGGAGAAATTGTTGCTCTATCCCTTTGGATTGTTGGCCTTCTTGCATTTTAGTCCTTAGATCAACACAAATTTAGAGAATGCCCCAAACATGATGAAAAGTTTCACCTCAAGGAAGTAGCTCTGTCAGATAAGAAGGCATATGAAGGGGGTAGTTATTGCAGGAGTAATGTGTGTTAGGAGCATCGTTCTGTCAGGGAAGTTGTTGTGTCAGGGACTAGTCCTGACAGAGCAGTTACCATGTCAGGGGTAGTTGTGCCAGAGGGGTAGATGTAATCAGGGAGCTCAACATATCATGGACAGTCATGTAATGGGATCGGTTGGTGATGTCAGGGGACAGACATGCTGAGAAGTAATTGTGTCGGGATGCAGACATATTGGGGGTAGTAATGTTAGGGGGCAATCATGTCAGGGATGTTCGTCATGGGGTGGGAGTCATGACGAGGGAGTCAGTCCTGTTGGGGAATTGTCACTTCAGGGGGTAGTTGTGATACTGTAGCCAGGTTGAGGGTTTGTTATGTCGGACTGGCATTCGTGTTGAGAAATAGTCACGTCCAGGGCAGTTGCGTTTGGGGACAGACATGTTAGGCGTACCTGTGACAGTGCAGTCCTTTCGGGGGACAGTGGTGTCGGGGGGAATTCATGCCAGAGGTAGTTATGTTTGGGCACAGTGGTGTCAAGAGGCAGATGAGTCGGTGGGGAGGGGCAGATCTGTCAAGTGGTAGCTGTGTCCGGGCAAGGATGCTTCAGGAATTATGCTTGTTAGGGACAGTTGTGTCTGTGGTTAGTGTGTCAGGGGGCAGCTGTGTCCAGGATTATTGTGTCACGGGGGCAGTTGTGTACATCGTGAGTGTTTCAGAGGGCAATTGTATCCAGAGTTAGTGTGTCGGAGGTAGCTGTTTCATGGTAGCTGCAACAGATTATGCTGGTCGGGGAGGAGTCTTGTCTGGGGAGTTTGGTTTGGGGTTAGACATGTCATGGGGTGGAGCTGCTCCCAAGCCAGTTCCTGTTTGGAATGGTTTTATTCCTGAAACACCAGCTGCAGTTACAGCCCAAATTTTAACTAATACTAACTTAACTTAAAAGATAATCATTACAAACTGACCAAATACCCTCTGGGTGACAACAAACTTCCCGACAGCCCATCACAATATCTCCTGCCACTGTTTTTGGTTTTCAGAGGGAAGCATGGAAACACTATATGAATGTTTGGGTCTTACCATGACTTGACACCGGGTTCTTCCTTCACTCCATTGATCAATGGTGGTGACTGTGCTGACATCTCCCAGAATGCTTCTCAGCGACCTCTCTCTGGCGTACTCTATTGCCGTCTCTCTTTCTGTCTCTCTCTCACGATCTCTAATCTCTTTCTCTCTCTCTCTCATGCAATCTCTCCCTCCATCAATGCGGGTCACACATATTGACTTCTCTCTCATTCGATTTCTGTTTTTGTTTCAGAATTCCAGGATATGTGGTTCTCATTTATTCCATCAAGGGACATTCTGGCTGCTTCTGAATTAATGTCATCAGCAAACTTTGCCAGAATGCCCTCAGTTCCTTCATTTTAATCAATAATGTGTAAAGTGAAAGATTGTGGTCTTATTATAAATGGCCATTTTGGGAATGGTATTAAATAGAAAATAAAATCTTATTACTTAATGAACATAAAAATAAGTGCTAAAGAATAACTGGACCACTTGACCCTTTGTGTCTCACTCCTCTGACATAAAACCGATGCTTCTCCAGTTTTTGACTCTCTTACCATGGTGAAAAGCTGTCGGACATCTACCTTCTCTCTGCCTCTTCTGGTTTCATAGTCATTGATACAGTCACCCCTGAGTCTCCTAGGCTCCAGGGAAAGAAGTCCCGGCCAATCCAATTCTTCTCATAAATCAAACTTCTATCATCATTCTTTCCATAGTAAAGTGACCAGATCCACATGAAGTTGTCCAAATGTGGTCTCACCATCGCATTGTACAGCTACAACAAGACATCGCAACTGCTATAATCAATGCTCTGACCAATGAAAGCTAGCATGTGCAAGCAGCCCTCATCACTGTGTCTAACTGTGACTCTATTTTCCAGGAACTATGAACCTGTACCCTTTGATCTCTTCATTCCATAGCAATCCTCAGGACCCTACCATTGATGATGTAAGCCCTGCCCTGTTTTGCTTCACTAAAATGCAACACCTTGCATTTATCTAAATTGAGCTCCATTTGCCATTCCTCAGCCCACTGGCCCAATTGATTAAATCTGGCACTCATAAGCTGTCACTTATTTCAGGATCCTATAATGCAAAGAGTCAGGTGTAAGGAACAAATCATTCTTTAGCCTGGGTCATCTTATCTGCATTGGTTGCTCAAGAGATGTATCATTGCTGAGGGTTAATCTCCTTCTTTACCTCAAATCCTTGCAGTACATGTTCCACACTACAATACAGTACATTTCCTTCATGAATGATAATGATATCAATGAATGTGGGCCTGGAGGAACACAGCAGGTCAGCGAGCATCAGAGGAGCAAGAAAGTCAACATTTCAGATTGGGACCCTTCATCAGGATTGAAGAGGGGGAAAGTAGCTCAGAAATAAATAGAGGGAGGGGTGGGGTGGGGAAAAGGTAGGTGGGCTAGTGATTGGTGGATGCTGGAAGGGGATGGTGGAAGGGTGGGGTTGATAGGTGAGAAGGAAGATGGTAGTGTCAGGTCAAGGAAGTGGGAACAAGAGGGAGGGCTAGACACGGGGTGAGAGGGAGAATGGGGTGATATTGAAGTCAGTGAATTCTATGTTGAGGCCATTAGGCTGTAAGATTCCCACTTGCAATATAAGGTATTGGAGGTGTCGCCAAGGGAGTGGGAAGGGAGTTGAAATGTCTGGCAACAGGGAGGTGGTGTTTATTACAGTGTACAGAGCACAGATGCTTTGCAAATCATTCACTGGGTCTGCACTAGGTCTCTCCACACAGAAGAGACTGCATTGGTTGCAACGGATGCTGTGGAGGAGGTTCAGGTGAATCCCTACCAGATGCGGAATGATTGTTTGGGGTGTTGGATGGGGGTGAGAGCGAAGGTATAAGGGGGAGGTGCAGCAGTTCCTGCGGTTGCCGGGTGGGGAGTGTGGAGTGGACGAGTTATTAGTGCAGAGTGCAGTCCCTCCGAACAGCAGATAGGAATGGGAAGGGAAATATCTCTTTGGTGGTGGGGTCTGATTGCAAGTGGTGAAAGTGGTGGAGCATGTGTTGGATTCAAATATTGGTAGGGAGGTATGGGAGGATCAGGGGGACTCTATCCTTGTTGCTGTTGGGGTGAGGGTGTTTGAGGGTAAAAGTGAAGGTGAGTGCCGTTGAGTTGTTTCCACAGGGACTGCTGTCTTCACGACTCCTTTGTGTGCTCCACACTCCCCAATAGCCCCACTACACACGATACCTTTCTCTGCAAATGCTCAATACTTCCCCCGACACCTTCTCACTCAACTCCTTCCATGGCCCCGAACAATCATTCCGTTTCCAACAGGGATTAACCTGTACGTCCTGCAACTTGGTCTGTTGTGTCTCCCCTTCCCATGGACCAATCTCCACAATCCATTCCTGCATCCACTTACCACCTCACCTTCCTTCCCCCAAACCCAGACCACCTCATTTATTTCTGAGCTTCCGTCCCCTACCACAGTCCTGATGAAGGGCTCCAATCCAAAATGTTAACTTTCCTGCTCCTCTGATATTGCCTGACCTGCTGTGTTCCTCCAGGGCCACTCTGTATCATCTCGAAGTTCCTGCATCAGCAGTTCTTGCTATTTCCCAGTCACTGAACAAGAACAATCTTTTTCAGTCCCTGTTTGTTCTGCCCTGATTTCCTATCATTTTGGAGATTTTTTATGCCAGCATCTACAGAAAGAGATCAAAAATATTTGGTCAATGTCCATACCATTCCCTCCTTTATCATTGTTAATTCCTGAATTTCATTCACTCAGGGATGAATATTTCCTTCAATTACCTTTATCCTTCAGGTTTAAATTTAAACACCAAAGTCTGTACCATGTTTATCACACTCAAACTCGACAACATTTCATCATGCTGTGTTCACTCTTGAGTAGTATGTCTGTTACTGAACATGCTCCTCTATCTATCGATCCTATGCTTCTACACACGCACAGCCACACACCAACACTTGGATTGAGAGGCAGATAAACAGTGTACTGGCACAGGCGCACAGGCTGGCAAATTAGGCAGGCAAAAATCGTAGATCAAAGGTCCTGGAGATATCATCTTCTTTCAATGATGTCTATTAATAAGACACCAGGACTGTGGATGAGACAGAAACGTGTGCAACATTGATTGCTGATGATGTAATTCTTCCGTCAGTCTCAGTGTTTAATACATTTCACAATTGGAGTAAAGGGATAGTGCACAATATTCTTCAAATGCTGTCTGAACTTAGGATGTGTGATGACATAAATCAAAGTGTTTGTACAGCAACTCAGCATCTGGAGCATGTAGCCCAATTCCTTTACAAAATGAGGCAGATATACAGACTCATATCCCAAAAATATCATTCTCCAATTTATGGAATATACCATTGATACTGACCACAATAGAATGAAATTCCCTGAGATAAGAAACAATAAAATGCTGGAATTCTTTCGACTCGTCATCTCTGGGTCTTTGGTGACCTTTCTGTTGCTCTGCTGATGGAGTCTCCTGCGGGATCTGTTGGTCATTGCAATGTGTCGAACCGTTAAAACATTGAGAAGCAGAATGAGAATAAAGGCAACTCCTGGTGTTAGTATGTAATGACAGAACTCAATTGCTCCCCAGACCGGAGAAAACCTCACATCCCTTGTCACCCAACAAAACCAGGGTCTGCTCCTGTCATGATACTGATCAGTAAACAGAAAATACCAGAAAATGTTCTTCAAACAGCTCAACCCAGTCACTGTTGCCAGAACCACGGCTGCTGTTTTCACATTGCAATATTTACTTCTCAGATTTGGGCAACAAATGGCTACAAATCGATCAAAGGTGAAAGTGACGGTGAACCAGACAGAACAGTCAGTGGCTGCATAAAGCAGGGCAGCATGGATATTACACACAGGGATACCCTCTAAGAAATGATGGTCTTCCAAAAAGACAAATGGAATGTGTCGTAATATGAGGTCAAAGATAATGACCAGGAGATCTGCGATTGCCATGGCTACCAGGTTGTGAGAGACACATCGGGAGAGACCACACTTTTCCTGGGACAGGATCACAATTGTTACTACATTGGCTGTGAGGAAAGCAAACAATGAAGTTATATTTGTGGTTGGAAGTATGTTACCAGTTTTGCTTAGCACTGATTGAGATGGACAAATGGCATTTTCCATTCGTTCCTGTCACAAATGTTTAAATCAGTGTTCAGTTTATTTGGTGGATCCAATGACGGCTATTCCATAAATTGATGATGTAATGAAAATATAAGATGAGATAAAAGTTGCTGTTAACTGACGTGATTGTGACTGTTGCAATACATTTTGCCCCAGAATGGAAATCACAGAAACTTAACTTGAATTGGCTGTTAATGAATTTTGGAAATGGGTAAGATCTAAATGATGCTGCCCTCATGTCAACATGTAATGGAACCAATGGTCAAACAATGGTGTTTGTGAATGCAAGCAAGGATTCCAGTAAACAAGGATTTCATTGATCAAGTACCCCAACTGCATATACATGAAGTCAGTGGAGGAATGGATACTGTGTCAGTGAGCGCTCAGTAAGACACTCAGATAGCCAGGTTTACAGATCTAGCAGTCAGACCTAGAGGAAAGCAAGAAGCAGTAAAGATGAGAGAGTAAATTTCGAACGCAGGAAGGATCTTATCAATGGTTGGCAGAATGAACAACACAGAGGAAAGTAAATAAGAGCAGCAAAAATACCACAAATTATGGAAATACAAACGACTTACCAGGCACTGCAAATATTGCAAGAATCGGATAATAAATGAATTGCATCATCTGAAGGACTATTCGAATGCGGGATTTCAGTGGCTTCTGATCAAAAGTAGCAGAAAGAGAATTCAACATCTCAATGAAACCCCTTCCCAATGTTTTCCCATTCCCATCGACTGTTCTCACATTTTGAACCACTGTCAAACCATTCCAATCTGTTGTTGTAACATTCCAATCGTTTGTTCTTAGACTCCAATCCAGTGTTGTATTGTTCCAATCCATCATTGCCAGATTCCAATACATTGTTGCAGCATTCTAATCTATTACTCTCCAATTGTAAACTGTGATCTGTCCTCCTCTCTCTTTCTCTCTCTCTGGTGTCCCAGATCTCTGTCAGTGTCACGGCTGTCTCTCCCACTGACACTATGACAGGACTAATTGAGTAATGCCCCACATAAGCAGATGCAGTATACCCTGCAGCAACATGATTAGGTTCTATGGGGACTAACATTAGTGACAGTTACTAAACAAACAATTACACTTTCCACCCTGTCTCCTCTGTGCCAAAGTAAAATGATGTAATTACCCAGGTGATATAAGAGGTTAGCTGAAGAAAGAGTGATGTCACTCGTGAATGTACAGGCTGTAAAATGGGATTTGGGGCTCGAGTCTGAGCATGACAAATGTTGAGGTCTGTTTACGAGAGGGAATGAATGGACCGTGGAATTACAGGTCAGTGCATAAATTGAAAGCCATGGTGTAAGGTGACAGGGGAAGCCTGAAGCATGACACACTGGGTGAGCTGATGAAAATAAAGTGGTGAGCAGTTGTTCAGACAGCAAGGAGATGTCTGGTCTGTTTAGCCTTGTTCATCTGACAGCACAGAACCTTCCCCACCACACCTCCACCCTTATCAAACCATTTCCGCAGTTCCAAATCATGGCCATTCATGTACATTTCCATGTGCCTTCATCTCATTGGCAACTTGAAATCTACCAATCTCTGCCTTGATGGTGGAGTTTCCACATGTTGTCTGGGGCACAGCATTTCAAAAATTCATCATCCTCTAAATGAAGAGGTTCCTTTTCATCTCAGTCAAACAAACAAAGAACAAAGAAACCTACAGCACAGGAACAGGCCCTTTGGCCCTCCAAGCCTGCGCCGATCAAGATCCTCTGTCTAACCTGTCATCTATTTTCTAAGGCTCTGTGTCCATTTGCTCCCTGCCCATCCATGTACCTGTCCAAATATATCTTAAAAGACACTAACGTGTCTGCATCTACCACCTCCGCTGGCAACGCGTTCCAGGCACCCACCAACCTCTGTGTAAAGAACTTTCCACGCATATCTCCCTTTAACTTTCCGCCTCTCACTTTGAACTCATGACCCCTAGTAATTGAGTCCCCCACTCTGGGAAAAAGCTTCTTGCTATCCACCCTGTCTATACCCCTCATGATTTTGTAGACCTCAATCAGGTCCCCCCTCAATCTCCGTCTTTCTAATGAAAATAATCCTCATCTACTCAACCTCTCTTCATAGCTAGCACCCTCCATACCAGGCAACATCCTGGTGAACCTCCTGTGCACCCTCTCCAAAGCATCCACATTCTTTTGGTAATGTGGCGACCAGAACTGCGCACAGTACTCCAAATGTGGCTGAACCAAAGTGCTATACAACTGCAACATGACCTGTCAACTCTTGTACTCAATACCCCGTCCAATGAAGGAAAGCATGCCATATGCCTTTTTGACCACCCTATTGACCTGTCTGTTGTCTGTTATTCTGAGAAAGTTCTCGGGTACTCAGCCACAGGGCGAGAGAAATATTCTTCCTGCACTTACTGTCAATCCAGTTCAACATTTTGGAATTTTCCTAGATATTACTGAATTCACCTAACTCCAGATATTCCAGTCTCCCTCATCAGTAAGTAAGGGGGCCAAACCTGTAAACACATCCACTGTAAGATAACAAAGTGTGAAGCTGGATGAACACAGCAGGCCAAACAGCATCTCAGGAGCACAAACTCTGACGTTTCGGGCCTGGACCCTTCATCAGAGAGGGGGATGCGGAGAGGGTTCTGGAATAAATAGGGAGAGAGGGGGAGGCGGACCGAAGATGGAGAGAAAAGAAGCTAGGTAGAGAGGAGAGTATAGGTGGGGAGGTAGGGAGGGGATAGGTCAGTCCAGGGAAGACGGACAGGTCAAGGAGGCGGGATGAGGTAGTAGGTAGGAAATGGAGGTGTGGCTTGAGGTGGGTGGAAGGGATGGGTGAGAGGAAGAACAGGTAAGGGAAGCGGAGACAGGCTGGGCTGGTTTAGGGATGCAGTGGGTGGAGGGGACGAGCTGGGCTGGTTTTGTGATGCAGTGGGGGGAGCCTACACATCCACTCTCCTGCCATTACTCTGATGCCTTGACTCCCCTATTTTTGAAAAGTTATTTCAGCCTGAAAGAGACGCAAGAGCTCAGATACACAGCTGTCTGTGACAAAGAGTTTCACAGACACACAAACCTCTGAGAGAAGAAATTTCCCCTCATCTCAGTGGTCAGTTGGTGCCCCTTCATTCTGAAACCATGCCCTTTACTCTTTGACTCTCCCGTGAGAGGAATCATTCTCTGTGCATCACACTGTAAACACTCTTCATGTGATTGTCTGTCTCCCTCAAAACTCCAGTGAGCACAGTCGCAATCTGTTTAATCTTTGCTCCACGGCCAATTCTTCCACACTGGGATCATCCTTGTGAACATTCTGATCTGCCTCCAATGAAATGTGATCTCTTCTTATCTCAGCAGCTCCTTTCACATTTTCAGAAAAACTTCTCTCCTCTCATACTCCAACCCCCCCCCTTGAAGTAATGGCCAACATTCCATTAGCTTTTATGATTACCTGCTAGCTTTCTGCATTTTGTGCACATGTCCCCCCAAGTCCCCTTGTATTGAAGCTTTCTGCAGTCTTTCTCTATTAAAATAATACTCTGTTCTGTTACTGTCACTTCTAGACAGAACAACTTCACATTTTCACACATTCAACTTCTACTTCAACTTGTTCCTGTTCATTTTGAACATGACGGAGAGTTGCCAGTGTTGAACTGCAATGGACAGGGTCAAAAGTCAGACAACACCAGCTTACACTGCAACAGGTTTATAAATAAACTTACATCTTCAAATAAAACTTTTGGATTATAACCTTGTGTCATGTGATTTTTGATATTGACTAATAAACAGGATGATGACAGCAGACTTCCCAGATAGTTCAATCCGATATGTTGAGCTGTGCTGAGAATTTCTCTGACAATGCATTGTGTCCCATATGACAATTGACCATTTTTGACACTTGGACTCAGTAGAAGATTCTATGCAATGCAAAACCAGGTTGAGCGGAGATTTGAGACAACAACATATAGAACTGGATGCACACAACAGACCAAGCAACATCAGAGGAGCGGGAAAGCTGACATTTCAGGCCTTCTGAAGAAAAATGGATGATCTTTCTGAATACTTGGAAATGCATGGGAAAATACAGTAAGTGGCTTCATCAAGGGGTGGCCATGCCTGACAAATCTTTTAGAATTCTTTGAGGAGGTCACAAGTAAGGTAGACCAAGGAGAGCCAGTTGATGTTATCTCCCTGGAATTCAAGAAGGCCTTTGATAAGGTGTTACACAGGAGGCTGCTGAATAAGGCAAGGGCCCATGGTGTTAAAGGCAAGGTGACAGCATGGAGAGAAGATTGACAATCTGGCAGAAAGCAGAGCCTGGGATGAAAGGGTCTTTCTCAGGATGGATGCCAGTAGCAAGTTGTATTCGATCAGGGTCAGTGCAGGGACCAGAACCTTTCAGTTTATACATTATTGATTTTGATGAAGGAACTGAGGGCATTGTGTCAAATTTTGCTGATGATATAAAGACAGTAAGAGAAACAGGTAGTATTGAAGAGGAGGGGAAGCCTCTGAAAGATTGCCAGGTTTGGAGAATGAGCACAGAAGTGGCAGATGGAATACAACGTGAGAAAGTGTGAGGCTGTACACTTTGGTGGGAAGAATAGAGGCATAGGCAGTTCTAAATGGGGAGAAAATCCAGAAATCTAAAGAGCGAAAGGACTTGGGAGTCTCTTAAGGTGAACTTGCATGTTCGGTCGGTAGTTAGGAAGGCAAATACAATTTTAGCATTTATTTGGCGAGGACTAGAATCTCAAAGCAGTGACGTATCTCTGAGATTTTGTAAAGGTCTGGTCAGACCACATTGAGAGTATTGTGAGCAATGTTGGGCCTCATACCTCAGGAAGAATGTATGTGGCCTGGAGAGGGTCAAGGGAAAGTTCGTGAGAATGCTTCCAGTAACGAAAGGCTTCACATATGAGAATGTTTGAGCACTCTGTGTCTATACTCGATAGAGTTTAGAAGGATAAGAGGCGTCCTAACTGGATCTTAAGGAATATTGAACAGCTGAGAGACAGTGGATGTTGGGAGGATGTTTCCATTGGCAGGAAAACTTTGGATCTGAGGGCACAGCATTAGAGTAATGGAAAGGCCCTTTAAACCAGAGATAAGGAGAAACATTTTCATACAGAGATTTGTGAATCATTGACCATTTTTAAGACAGAGTTTGATATGTTCTTGATTGTCAAGGGGATCAAGGGTTACAGAGAAATAGCTGGAAAATGGGGTTGAGAAACTTATCAGCCATGATTGAATTGATGAAGCAGCCACAAGGGCTTAATGGCCTAATTTCTGCTCCAATTCTTATCGTCTTCTGCACTAGGACTCCCAGATCTCTCTGCATCTCAGAGCTCTGCAACCTCTCACTATATTGACAATAAGCTGATTTTTTTTGCTACATGATTGACATTTGTTTTGAGCAGTCAGATTCAAGTGCAGTTGTGGATTCCATCCTTAAAACTCCCATTTTTCAGCATCCATCCATTATTTGGGTGCGTCATATTCTGTCGAGGGCACACACGGCAGGTGTGTCAATCCTTCACCGGTTCACAGCCTTCCTCAGTAGACAAACACTGTCTGGGAATTTGCTGGTGTGCGCAGTATAGGTCTGGTCAGTGAGGTCCATGAACACTGAAGCTGACCTTCCGAACACTTATTCAATCTAGTAGGTGTGGAGTGTTGCACTTGGGCAGGAAAACAGGCAAGGAAACACATGATGGATGTTTGGACGCTGTGAAGTGCTGAGAATCAGACAGAGCTTGAGTGCATGTTCACCAGTCTATTTAGAGAATGGGATGATGAGATGAAGTGGTTAACAAGGCATACATTACACTTGGTGTTGTTTGCCAAGGCATTGAGTTTAAGGGCAGGGAGGTTATGGTAGAATTGTGAAAAAGCTTTGTTCAGGGACACACAGCAAGAGTATGCAGTCCCGTAATACATATTATAGGAGGGTTGTGATTGCCCGAGAGAAGTGAGGTGTGAAGGAGGTTGAAGGAGATTGACCAGGATTTTGCCTGGGATAGACAGATCCAGTTATTGAAGACCGATTGTGGTTGCTTTCCATTGGACAGAGGATATTGAGAGGGTATATAATTAAGATCGATAAAATAATAATACTATGAATCTGTGTTCCCACATCTCACCCCCAGAGTTCCTCGATTTGTTGATCCGTTCATACTTGGGTTGAAACCTGGAATTCAGCCACAGTAGGAGTTGCCTGATCCAGAAACCGAGTCCCCATCACACAGTTTCTGAAATTCTCAGCATCTCTGTGGTTGAGACGCCCGAGGGAGATCAACTTTGATTCCATTGAATGATGGTGTATGTTTCAGAGGGGCCGAATGGCTGAATCTCTCTCTGATTTTGCCTTGGGTTTCTTTTTTGATGCATTGGTTAGGGTTTGGATCTGGGATCCATTGTGAACTAATTTCCTCTTCCCCCTTAACAGCTTCTCCTCAATAATTCACAGGACTATGGCATACTTGGCTTCCCAACGCGATGTGCCATGCGTCCAAACTTGAAGATGGTAGTGGCAAGGGGGAAGCTCTGGTCACAGCCGTCACCTGTCATATGCAGGAGGCTGGGTAACATCAGGGGTGAAGCTATCACGGTCTTCACCCACCGCCCGTCCAACTGGTCCCTTTCATTTAGCCGTGACAACGTCTCTTATACCCAAATCTGCCCTTTGCCTACCACGAGCCAACAACTGAGAAGAATTCAGGCACCCAAGCCCTGTGTCACCCTCTGTGCTCACAGTTAAGGAAGGGGTGCGTTTGTCGTGTGAGGCAGAAAGAATGTCCCCCGTGACGGAAAAAATGACAACCACATATCCTGGAATTCTGAACCAAGAACGGAAATCGTCTGAGAGAGAAGTCAGTATGTGTGACAGCATCAAGGAGAGAGAGATTGTGCGAGAGAGAGAGAGAGAGAGAGAGAGAGAGAGACGGAAGACAGCAATAGAGGAATCCAGAGAGACTTCGTTGAGAAGCATGATGGGAGACAGTCACTACAATTGATCACTGGAGTGAAGCAAGAACCTAGTCTCAAGTAATGGTGAGCCACAAACATTCCTGTAGTGTTTCCATCCTTCCCTCCTAGACCTAAAAAAAGTGAAGAGAGATATTGAGACAGGATGTTTTGAAGTGTGTTGTAGCCCAGAGGGTATTTGGTCAGTTTGTAAAGATTACATTTGAAGTTAAGTTAGTATTAATGCAGCCTCAGGCGAATACTGGGTGTCAGTGAAAATGGCAAGTAAGGTAAGATTCTTTTTCTTAGTGTAAAGGGGCTGGGCTAGCAGTTAGGGCAGTGGTGTGCTCCTCCTGCCTGATGTTGGAGATCAGAGATCAATCTAATGTCCCTGACGGTATCTCTGCAGGAAGTTTAAGCAGAATGCTAAGGCACTCAATACAGATACTACAAAAAACATAACTTGGGAGAAGGTAGGGCCACTCAAGGATAGAGGAGGGAACTTGTGCTGGAAGGTCGAGGATGTGGGTGATAACATAAATGAGTACTTTACGCTGGAGAAGGATACAGCAGACAGGATGACATGGTTGCTCAATAGTTACCACTGCTACCTCACAGCACCATGGACTCAGGTTTGATTCTACCCTAAGCAACTGTCTGTGTGTAGTTTGTACGTTCTCCCCATGTCAGCATAGGTTTACTCTGAGTGCTCTGCTTTCCTCCGACGGTCCAATGATGTGCAGGCTAAGTGGATTGGCCATATTAAATTGCCCATAGTGTTTCGGGACATGTAGGTGAGGTGAGTTAAAGGAGGATGGATCTGGGTGCGGTGTTTTGTGGATTTGTTGGGCCAAGGGACCTGTTTCCACAATGTAGGGATTCTGTGATTGTGAGCTTTTTGTGGAGCATGATAATACGCTCGTGCATTTTGAGATGAAGAAAGAAGTGATGTTTGATGTTTTGAAGAGTATTCAGGTGGATAAGTCTCCGGACCCGATGGCATCTACCCCACGTTGTTGAGAGAGTTTAAAGAGGAGATTGCTGGGGCCTTCACCAAGATCTTTGAGCCCTCGCTAACCGCTGGAGATGTCCCAAAGGACTGGTGAGGAGTTAATGTTGTTCCTCTCTTCAAGACAAATAGAGATAATCCAGGAACATACCGCCCGGTGAGTCTCACGTCGGTGGTTGGGAAGCTCTTGGAGATAATTCTCAGGATAGGATTTACACACATTTGGAAAAACATAAGAGTTAGGGACGGTCAGCATGGCTTTCTGCAGTGCATGTCATGTCTTATCAACTTGGTTGAATTTTGTGAGGAGGTGACAAAGGTGATTGATGAGGGTAGAGCAGTGTATATTGTCCACATGGATTTTAGTCAGGCTTTCGACAAGGTCCCTCATGCTGGGCTCACCCAGAAGACACAGATGCATGGGATCCACAGTGACTTGGCCATGAGGATTCAAAATTGGCTTGTCCACAGAAGACAGAGGGTAGTGGTGGAGGAACAAAAACAGAAATTTCTGAAAAGGTCAGATTGTCTTGCAGCATCTGTAAAGAAAGAAATCCGAGTTAATGTTTTGGGTCCAGTGCCCCTTCATCAGGAAATGGTGGAGGGTTGTTTTTCAGGCTGGAGGTTCTGTGACTAGTGGTGTTCTGTACAGATCTGTACTGGGTCCCCTGCTGTTTATGAAGTAGATGGAGATGGGTGGATACGTAAGTTTGTGGATGAGACAACGATCGATGAACAAAAACAGAAGTTGCTGGACAATCTCAGCAGGTCTGACAGCATCTGTGAAGGAAATAACAGATTGGTGAAGGTGTGGATAGTGTAGAAGGTTGTTAGTTGCAGATATGGGCAGAGAAATGGCAGGTGGTGTTTAATCCACGTAAGTGTGAGGGGCTGTACTCGGGGAGATCAAATGTTAAGGAAAAGTATACAGTTAATGACAGTGACCCAAACAGTACTGATGGACAGAGGGATCTTGGAGTTCAAGTTTATAGCTTCCTGAAAGTGGTCACATCAGTAGATAGTGTTGTCTGATTCCTCCTTAAACATTTTGCAGACGACTACGACTGGAATGTTATGAATGAATTTGCACAGGTGTCAACACAGTACCAAAGCGAGTAAATCAATATGAACACAAGTCAGTAACAAAGTAAAACATTCACAATTTATCAGGAACAAAACTACAGGAATTATCAATATGAAACATACTATCTCTTACATTTACAATACTTCCACAGTCTCTTGTAAATTTACACAGTCACTTATTCCGTGGCTCTGTCTCTGGGTCTGCAAAGCTGCTTTCTCCCTCTCTCACTCTCTCTTGATGGTCAGCTGGTCTCTGCCTCTTTGCATTCTGGCCTTCTCGGTGGGGCTCAGGCGATTACAAGAATGATTCCAAGAGAACGGTCTGCGGGTGAACTCTGTTTTTAGAACATAGAACATTGAACATAGAACAGTACAGCACAGAACAGGCCCTTCAGCCCATGATCTTGTGCCGACCATTGATCCTCATGTATGCACCCTCAAATTTCTGTGACCATATGCATGTCCAGCAGTCTTTTAAATGACCCCAATGACCTTGCTTCCACAACTGCTGCTGGCAACGCATTCCACGCCCTCACAACTCTCTGTGTAAAGAACCCACCTCTGACATCCCCTCTATACTTTCCTCCAACCAGCTTAAAACTATGACCCCTCGTGTTACCCATTTCTGCATTTGGGATGCATCCCAAAACCAGTCCAACCTGTCTCTGCCTCCCTAACCGGTTCTTCCTCTCACCCATCCCTTCCTCCCACCCCAAGCCGCACCCCCAGCTACCTACTAACCTCATCCCACCTCCTTGACCTGTCCGTCTTCCCTGGACAACCGTAAGGATGTTATGTTGTAGCTTTGCAAGACTTTGGTTCAGCAGCAGTTAAGAGTATTGTGTTCAGTTCTGGTTATCACATTACAGGAAGAATGTGAAGGCTTTGGAGAGGGTGCAGAAGAGGTTTACCAGGGTGCTGCCTGGATTAGAGGTTATGGGATACAAGGAAAGGCGAGAAAAACTCGGTTATTGTCTCTGGAGCAGCAGAGGCTGAGGGGATATTTGATCCAAGCCTATAAATTTATGAGATACACAGATTGGTTTGACAGTCAGAATCTTTTTTCTCAGAGTTGAAATGACTAAAATTTGCACCAGCATTTAAGGTGATAGGAGGGAATGTTAGGTCACCAGAACCAAAAAGTTAATACTGATTTTCTCTTCACAGATGCTGCCAGCCCTGTTGAACTTTCCACCAACTTTTATCTTTGTTTAATTTAATTTGGCCAAAGGCCCCATTCCTGTGCTGTACAGTTGTTCTTTGACAATCAGACAGAGTCAACGTTTTGAATCCAGTTACCCTTCATCAGAATGGTTATCATTTCTGTTTTTGATTCAGACCGTGTTTATGTTGGATATGTGTGAGTGTGTGTGTGTGTGTGTGTGTGTGTGAGAGAGAGAGAGAAAGAGAGAAAGATGATATTGACGAATTAATATATAGAGATGGCAGAGCAGTTTCAAGGAAGTGTCAGCCACTGCTTCAGTGCCCTTGCTTTGCCAAGGGAACCTCTTTTTGTCGCCTCTCCGGACTTCAGAGGGGAGTCATCCACTGGGGTGAGGGTAAAATGTGTAAGACAGGGGGCAGAATTTATACCAACCTGAGTTTAGAATTGGGTAAAGGGCTGGTATTTTAACTGCAGGTGGGCACTTGGGCAAGAGCAGGGGGAAAGGGATGGGGGAACATGCTTGTCCCAGTTCAGTGTCAGTTTTTGAATCTAAACTTGGCTGGGGATGGGGAGAGTGACGTGTAAAGTGCCTTCCATACCCCTTTACCACTCCATACAGATGTCACAGGGATTGCACACTCCTGTTTGTAGTTGGCACTGTTACAATTGATTCTGGCCAGAGAGCATTCTGGTGGTGGCAATCTCTTGATTTCAAAGTAGGAGAGAGACAAATGAGTTTATGTCTTCAGCCCAGTGACCCTTGTATTTTTGGGATTGCTGTCAATAAGCCTTGTCTTGAGGAGGTTTTGCTTTCCCAAGTACAGAGCCTGCTGCCACCTGTGCTGGTTTGATGGTGTCGGTCTCCTGCTAACATTTATGATCACTTTTTCTCAGCCGGTTTCATCTGTCTCTAAAAACCAAAAGAACTTTGATATTGATTCCAATATTGATTGGAACCTCCTTAGTGCAGATGGTTTGGATGGAACCATTTTTGTCAAGTGTTTTCAGGAGGGTTTCCTTACTGAGTATGTGGACAGGCTGACGAGGGGGGAGGCCATTTTGGATTTGGTGCTCGGCAGTGAGCCAGGACGGTGTCAGATTTCGTGGTAAGAGAGCACTTTGGTGACTGTGACCACAACAGCCTCACATTTACCATAGCCATGGAAAGGGAAAGGAGCAGTTACCAGGGGAAGATATTTAATTGGGGTAAAGGAAACTATGACGCTATCAGGCAGGAGTCAGGAAGTACAGATTGGGAGCAATTGTTCCACAGAAAGGGCACAGCAGACATGTGGATGCTGTTTAAGGAGTAGTTGTTGCGAGTGATGTATAAATTTGTTCCTCTGAGACAGGTAAGAAGGGGTAAGATTAAAGAGCCTTGGATGACGGGTACAGAGGTGTTTCTTGTCAAAAAGAAAAAGGCAGCGTACGTAAGGTGGAGGAAGTGAGGATCTAGCACAGCTTTAGAGTATTACAGGCTTGCTCGGAAGGAGCTCAAAAGTGGACTGAGGAGGGCCAGGAGGGGGCACGACAAAGGCTTGGCAGGAAGGATTAGGGAGAACCCGAAGGCATTTTACTCATATGTGAGGAATAAGAGAATGATCAGGGAGAAGATAGGGCCAATCAGGGATAGCGTAGGGAACTTGTGTGTGGAGTCTGAGCAGATAGGGGAAGCCTTAAATGAGTTTTTTTGCTTCAGGTTTCATTAAGGAAAGGGACCTTATTGTGAATGAGAACTTTGAGGAGCAGGAAAACAGGCTTGAACAGATCAAGATTGAGGAAGTTGATGTGCTGGAAATTTTGGCAAACATTAAGATTGATAAGTCCCCAGGGCAAGACCAGATTTATTCTAGGTTGCTCCGGGAAGCGAGAAAGGAGGTTGCTAAGCCGCTGGCGAAGATCTTTGCTTCCTCACTTTCCACGGGAGTCGTACCGGAAGATTGGAGGGAGGCAAATGTTCTTCCTCTTTTCAAGAAAGGGAATAGGGAAATCCCTGGAAATTACAGTCCAGTCAGTCTTACGTCTGTGGTCAGCAAGGTTTTGGAAAGAATTCTGAGGGATAGGATTTATGACTATTTGGAAAAGCATAGCGTGATTAACGGGAGTCAGCATGGCTTTGTGAGGGACAGGTCATGCCTTACAAATCTTACTGAGTTCTTTGAGGAAGTCACGAGACAGGTTGATGAGGGTCGAGCAGTGGATGTGGTGTACATGGACTTCAGCAAGGCATTTGATAATGTTCCCCATGGCAGGCTCATTCATAAAGTCAGGAGGTATGGGATGCAGGGTGATTTGGCTGTCTGGATTCAGAATTGGTTGGCTGACAGGAGGCAGAGAGTGGTTGTAGATGGTAAGTATTCTGCCTGGAAGTCAGTGCTAAGTGGTGTCCCACAGGCTCTGTTCTTGGGCCTCTGCTCTTTGTAGTTTTTATAAGTGACTTGGATGAGGAGGTTGAGGGGTGGGTTAGTATGTTTGCTAATGACACAAAGGTTGGAGGTGCCGTTGATAGTATCGAGGGCTATTGCAGGCTTCAGCGAGACATTGACAGAATGCAGAGCTGGGCTGAGAAATGGCAGATGGAGTTCAACCTGGATAAATGCAAGGTGATGCATTTTGGAAGGTCGAACTTAAGCGCTGAATATAGGATTGAAGGCAGGATTCTCGGCAGTGTGGAGGAACAGCGGGATCTTGGTGTTCAAGTGCATAGCCCCCTCAAAGTTGCCACCCAGGTGGATAAGGTTGTTCAGAAAGCATATGGTGCTTTGGCTTTCATTAACAGGGGGATCGAGTTTAAGAGCCACGAGGTTATGCTGCAGCTCTACGAAACCCTGGTGAGACCACATTTGGAATATTTGTCCAGTTCTGGTCGCCCTATTATAGGAAAGATGTGGAGGCTTTGAAGAGGGTGCAAAGGAGGTTTACAAGGAGGCTGCCTGGACTGGAGGGCTTGTCTTACAAGGAGAGGTTGACTGAGCTCAGACTTTTCTCTCTGGAGAGAAGGAGGAAGAGAGGTGACCTGATCGAGGTGTGCAAGGTAATGAGAAGCATGGACAGAGTCAATAGCCAGAGACTTTTCCCCAGGGCAGGATTGACTGCCATGAGGGGTCATAACTTTAAGGTGTTAGGAGGAAGGTATAGAGGAGACGTCAGAGGGAGGTTCTTCACCCAGAGAGTTGTGAGCGCATGGAATAGTTTACCAGTGGTAGTCGTGGAAGCAGAGTCATTAGTGACATTTAAGCGACTGCTGGACATGCACATGGACAGCAGGGAATTGAGGGGAATGTAGGTTAGGTTATTTTATTTTTGGATTAGGATTATTCCACGGCACAACATCGTGGGCCGAAGGGCCTGTACTGTGCTGTACTTTTCTATGTTCTATGTTCTAACTGTGGATGCTGTAAATCAGGAATAAAAAACAGAAGTTGCTGGAAAATCGCAACAGGTCTGGCCAGAATCTGTGAAGAGAAAATCAAATTGAACAATTTGGGTTCGGTGACACCTTCCTTAGATCACTCCTCTGATTTTCTCTTCACATATGCTGCCAGAACTGCTGAGCTTTTCCAGCAACTTCTGTTTTTGTTTCATCTTTCTCTGTTTGACTTTGATTGAGTCCTTCATCAGAGCCAATTCATGAAGGGTATGATGTTGTCAAAGCAGCTTGCGAGACAGCTGTCTGAATCCCTGAGTCGGAAAAGACGCAGTGAGATTCATTCCGATCCAGGGTGACACTCTTAATAATGTGCGCCCTGCAGTGCTCAGTTTTCACAGTGCAATATTCAATGATCACTCGATAGCACAATGTGAAATGGAATCTTTGTAGTGATCAAGACTCACACAGGAGTGGATTTAAAGAGACTTTAAATTCTAATTCGAAGCTACAGGTTTGCAGTTTTAACAGGGAGGAGCTGAAATGAGTCAATGATAATGGGAACTGCAGATGCTGGAGATTCTAAGATAACAAAGTGTGAAGCTGGATGAACACAACAGGCCAAGCGGCTTTTGTGCTCCTGAGATGCTGCTTGGCCTGCTGTGTTCATCCAGCTCCACACTTTGTTATCTTGAAATGAGTCGGTGCTGTGTTTCAGCTACATGCACACATTATCGAGTGAGGGCACCAATTTCTGGCTGTATCCAGCTGTTTGACCCTCTGTCTTGCAAGAAGTTTCAAAGAAGATGAAGATGCAACAGTTTTGATTTTGTCAAAATTAACAATTTCATCTCTAAAGGAGATAACACAGTGTGGCGCTGGAGGCTTGCAGAAGATCAGGCAGCATCAGAGGAGCAGGAAAGTTGATGTTTTGGGTCAGGACCTCTCTGAAGAAGGTTTCAGCCTGAAACTTTGCCTTTCCTGCTGCCTGGCCTCCTGTCTTCCTCCAGCTCCACACTGTGTTACCTCTTCATCTGTCAGGCTCTTTCGGAAAACACACGCACAATCACACACAATCTATCTTTATAAAGAGCAGATTTGAAATACCACGTACAGTGCCAATGGACAGGTCGAGTCTGAGTGTTTTGTGCTGTAACAGTGGCTGGTGTTCCAGGAATGAACCTGTTCTAAATAGGAGGCAAAGAGCAAGGAGCAGTCCCACTTCCAGTCCCACCGCTGGCATAGGAGCAGCTTCTTGGGAAGGAATTGCATCCTGGAGTAGCTCAGTGCTATCAGCTTGCTCTACCGGGCTAATATGTGCAATAGACTCCTGCCTTCCATTGCAGAGGACGAATGTTATTTATTTAGGTTTTGGTTGGGTTACATGTGACACAGTGGGAACTTTTGTGTGTCAAGAACGGGCCTGGGCTGTTTGAATGATCCTTCCATTTGGCTGTTAATGCACCCTGGTCATTCAGTGATTAAAAGATCGATTTCACCGCTGAACTCGACCCCTGCTCATTTCTTTACCCCGGGGGCGGGGGGTGGTTTAGAATGTGCAGCAAGGGGGATGTTACAGGGTGTCACGTTCCAATACCCAGGGAGCTGGAAAACAGACCTCCAGTGCCCTCCCAGACCTCAGCTCGGTTACCCACTCCTCTTGATTCCCCCACTGTCACTGCTCCACAGTCTCTCTGTCTGCCTTGATCCAACTATCACTCCCTCCCAGAAATGAGTTATTCCCACCCCTCACTGATCTCATTACTGTCCTGCTCTGCCTGTAAAGTTGACTGCTCCTTTCCTCCAGAAGTTGCCTTGCCTGCTGTGTTCTTCCAGCCTCCTCTTTTTACACAATGACCCATCGATTTACCAGATGCTAAGTCTCATGTAAGTCTCTCATTAAGGCTTGTCTTTTTAATGTTCCTTGACCACTTCCCATTATTTTTTACTGTGTCCTTGTTTGATTCTGTCCCTCTGCCTAACGTGCCTCTTATTCATTATTTTGTCTTTTTCTCTTTGCCTTGACTCTCCTTCCCCTGACTCCCAGCACAGCTTCCCACTCCCTGCCAATTTAAACTAAACCCTCCCCAACTGAGATCCATTGATTTCTATATTTCTATGAATCAGTGTCCTTTGTCTGCTTACACATCGGTACGCAGACGCTGCCTTAAGCTTCCTGCCTGAATAGAATTAAAATTAAACAGTGCAAGTCTTTATCTTGCTGCACAGGGGTATGTGGAAACTGTCGCAAATAAGGTTAAGTGAGGAGCATTTGTGAAGGTGCGAGACTTATGAAGTATGTAACTTCTGTTTCTGACAAAGGGGCTAGGATGCTGACTTTTGTTCAAACCAGGCACTTCAGCGGCTTGAAATTATATTCTGCCACTTCGGCAACTCAAAACAGCTTCCTCTCATTACCAGTCACTTCGCAAACAATTGACACTATATCCTGCTCTCTTTATGTTTTTGATGTAATAATTGTTTTGATTCATGTCATTGTCTGTTATCATGATTGTTTCATGTATCATGCCATTGTGAGACGTAAAATTGCTTTATGTAGTATACACTTGGTAAAGTATAAAAAGCGGGGACTGTCCGCTGCTCGGGGACAATTGCTTACGAGACTCTGCACTCTGTGCCGGGTTGAGTACAGTGATCCTCCACAGCTTGTACTTGCTTTGCAATAAAGGATTTGTGTTTTTCGAAACAGGTCAGTGTCTTGTTATTGCAGCAAGTCCATGAAGGTCTCCAAAAACAAACCCAACACAACCACTCTCACTCATATTCCCCCACAGGCGTCGATGGCTGCAGGCCAGACTCCAAACCGGTATGATGCCCCTCTCATATTTGGGGCAAAGGGTAAGCCCCCTGGGACTAACCACCTCGCCCCACCTCCATCAGGAATTTGAAAACTGCCACCTCAGAGCATCTCCTTTGCCCCGTGTTCATCTGTTACATCCTGCTATCTCCTCCCTGACTGGCACATTGCACTGGTCACAACCGTGAGATATCTACCTTTAAAGTCCTACTTATTAGTTTGCTTCCTATCATTCTATTGCCTGCTATTAGGACTTTCTCCCATTTTGTGTCCCTATGTCATTAACACCAATGTGCATCATGACCACTAGCTGTTCACCATCCCCCTCCTGTAGACCCTCTGAAATATCCTTTGCCCCTAATATGAGAGAGGCATCATGCCATCCTGGAGTCTAGTCTGCAGCCACAGAAATCCGACCTGTTCCTCTTACAATTGAACAGCTATTGTATTTCCTCAGGCTTTGCTGTTCACATGTGCAGCAGAACCAGTGGTGGTGTCTTCAAATTGGCTGTTGCTTCTTCCCACTGAGAGACCATTGCTCTCAGCAGGATCTAAAGTGTCATATCTGTTTCTCAGGGGAATGGCCACAGGGGATCCTGCATTGTCTTCTGAGTCTGCTTACTCTGTGTGACGACCACCCATTCTCTTCATGGACTCTTGGCCTGAGGTCTGACCACCTCAACGTGTGTACTAACCACAGATCTCTCAGCTTTTCAGATGCTCCACAGAAATCCCATCCACCACACCTGTTCCAGGTAATTGGAGACATTTCCTCCTCACATTCGCAGTACCAGGAATGGGAAATGAGTCCACTTCCTATATAGATCACAAGGACCATGGCACAGTTTAAAGCCCCCCTTATCTGATGTACCCCGTTAAACTAAACCTCCTGTATTCATTGCTCCTGATGTGGTCTCCTCTATTTCAGGGAGACAAAACACAGACTCAGGGACCGATTCACATTCTGTATGCATTAAACAACCTGGCTTTCCAGTTTCCATTCATTTTAATTCCTCTCCCACTCCCCTGGCTACACTTCCATCCTTGGCCTCCTTCACTGTCAGACTGAGGCCAAACGTCAACTGGAGGAACAACACCCTATATTTCACTTTGGGAGCTCACAGCCCAATGGCCTCAATACTGACTTCAACAACTTCAAAGTCCATCCAGCCCTAGCCGTATCGCATGTCCAACCCTTCCCCTCCTCCTGACCTCCCTGACCTGACCTAACCTGTTGATCCTATTCATCAATTCTCGACTCCAGCCTTCCCATGGACCAATCATAATAAACACCCACCCTGCTTCCACTGATCATCATCTCTACTACCCTATCCCAGCCCCACCCTCCTGCCATTAATTATTTCTGGGCTCCTCTCCTCAACCTCAGTTTTGATGAAAGAATTTGGCCCAAAACATTGACTTTCCTGCTCCACTGATGCTGTCTGACCTGCTATGCTTTTCCAGTCTCACATCTGCAGACTTTGGCTTCCAGCATCTGAAGTCTTAATTTTCTTCCTTCTCCACTCCCTCCGGCAGTCCATTCCAGGAACTCACCATGTTTCGTGTGTTAAAAATACCTGGTCCACGAGACCATTTGTCTTGCACTCCTCACAGTGTTTCTCCAGTTTTTGACTCCCTTACCCTGGTGAAAAGCTGTCACTCATCTACCTTATCAATGCCTCTTGTGATTTCATAGTCATCTATACAGCCATCCCGAGTGTCCTAAGCTCCAGGGATGTAAGTCCCAGCCAATCCAATTCTTCTCATAACTCAAACTTTTATCAGCATTCTTTCCATAGTAAAGTGACCAGATTTACATGGAGTCATCCAAATGTGGTCTCACCAACACATTGTACAGCAACAACAAGACATCCTAAGTGCTATAATCAATGCTCTGAACGATGAAAGCTCACATCACTCTGTCGAAATGTGATACTATTTTCAAGGAGCTATGAACCTGTACCCTTTGATCTATTTGTTCTTTCACAATCCTCGGGACCCTACCATTGATGATGTAAGTCCTGCCCTATTTTGCTTCACAAAAATGCGACACCTTGCGTTCATCTAAATTCAGCTCCATCTGTCATTCCTCAGTCCACTGGCCCAATTGATTAAATCTGGCACTCATAAGCTGTCACTTATTTCAGGACCCTATAATGCAAAGAGTCAGGTGTAAGGAACAAATCATTATTTAGCCTGGTTTGTTTTCCTGATAGAATCACAGAATTGCTGCAGCAGACGGAGTTATTTGGGTCATCTTATCTGCACTGGTTGCTCAAGAGAGTATCCTTGCTGAGTGTTAATCTCCTGCTTTACCTCAACACCCTTGTATTACATGTTCTATACTATAGTACAGTACATTTCCTTCATGAATGATAAAGATATCAATGCATTGTGGGTCTGGAGGAACCCAGCAGGGCAGGGAGCATCTGAGGAGCAGGAAAGTCAACATTTCAGACTGGGACCCTTCATCGGGACTGGCAAGGAGGAAACGAGCTCAGAAATAAAGGCAGGGGGTGGGGTGGGGGAAGGTAGGTACGCTGGTGATTGGTGGATGCAGGTAGGGGATTGTGGAGATTGGTCAATGTGAAGGGCGGGGCTTATAGATGAGAAGGAAGATAGTTGCGTCAGGTCAAGGAGATGGGGTTAAGAGGGAGGCCTAGACATAGGGTGAAACAGAGAATGGGGTGATACTGAAGTCAGTGAATTCTATGTTGAGACCATTAGGCTGTAAGATCCCCACCTGCAACATAAGGTATTTTACGTGTCGCCAAGGGAGTGGGGAGGGGAGTTGAAATGGCTGGCAACAGGAAGGTGGTGTTGATTGGAGCATATAGAGCATAAATGCTCTGCAAATAATTTCCTGAATCTGCACTTGGTCTCTCCACATAGAAGAGACCACATCGGGAGCAATGGATGCAGTAGACAAGATTGGAGGAGGTTCAGGTGAATCCCTGGCTGATATAGCACGATTGTTTGGGCTCTTGGAAGGGGGTGAGAGCGGAGGTGTCGGGGGAGGGGTAGCGGTTCCCGCGGTTGCCGGGTGGGGAATGTGGAGTGGCCGAGGTATTAGTGGAGAGAGCAGTCCCTACGAAAAGCATATTAGGAATGGGGAGGGAAATTTCTCTTTGGTGGTGGGGTCTGATTGCAAGTGGTGAAAGTAGTAGAGGATGCGTTGGATTCAGATGTTGGTAGGATGGTGTGGGAGGGCTAGGGGACTCTATCCTTGTTGCTGTTGGGGTGAGGGTGTTTGAGGGTAGAAGTGAAGGGAATGCAGGAGATGCCGTTGAATTGTTTCCGCAGGGACTGCTCTCTCCACGACTCCTTCATGCACTCCACATTCCCAACAGCCCCAATACGCCCGAAACCTTTCTCTGCAGATACAGGAAATGCTACACTTCCTCCTACATCTTCTCATTCAACTCCATCCATGGCTCCGAATAATCATTCCGTTTCCAACCCTGAGTGACCTATACGTTCTGCAACTTCGTCTATTGTGTCCACCCTTCCCATTGTCCAATCTCCACAGTCCCTTCCTACATCCACCTATCACCACCTCACCCACCATCCCCCAACCCCAGACCACCTAATTTATTTCTGAGCTTCCTTCCCCCTCCACAGTCCTGATGGGGGGCCTGGATTCAAAGTGTCAACTTTCCTGCTCCTCTGATATTTCCTGACCTGCTGTGTTCCTCCAGGCCCACACTGTATCATCTCTCAGTTCCTGCATCAGCAGTGCTTGCTATTTTCCAGTCACTGAACGATATAAATTATTTTCAGTCCCTGTTCTTTCAGGCCTGATTTCCTGTCATTTTGGGCATTTTTTACGCCGTCAACTACAGAAAGAGATAGAAAATATTTTGTCATTGTCTGTACCATTGCTTCCTTTATCATTGTTAATTCCTGAATTCCATTCACTCAAGGACGAATATTTCCTTTCGCTCCCAACATCATTTTATCTACAGTTGTAGAAATAGAACTTCTTGCTGGTTTAGATTTTTTATTTAACTTTCTCCCTCTCTTTCAAAAAATCATCCATTAACAGTTCAAAGAAATCCAACCTTATTCCTGTCAGCTTCACGGCATTAACCAGTTTCATTCACCTTGATACAATCCAGAACATCTGTATTTTGTAAAGAATGGTATTTTGCTTCACTTTTGCTGACTTCTATATTTTCCCAACACTTCGGTCTATTGTATTTCTCATCAATTTGTATGCCACCATTTTGCATCTAATGCTGTTGTTACCTCCCCTTTCAAGCCATGATTTTCTCCTCTTTTTGCATCTTGTTCCAGACAGGAACATATCAGTTTTGTCATTCACCCATTCACTCCTTAAATGTTCACCATTGCCTATCCAATGCCATTCCTTTCTGTAACAATCCCCAATCCATCATATCCAGCTCACACCATGTACCATCATAGTTTCCCTTCTCAGGATTCAGGATTATTGTCTGAGAATCAACAACTTCACTCTCAATCTATGTCCCCAAGGAGTCCCCTAGAACTACATTACATTACATTACAACTACATTTACGATTATTCCTTTCTCACTGCGTTACACCCAGGCGAAGTAGCTTGTCCTCACTTTTCATCAATGTGTCGGTCCTGAAAATCACCCTGTGTACACAATTGTGATTAATTTTATTTTCCCAAACTGCATGTAGATTAATGTCACCCATAGTTACAACTATCCCTTTACTGCATGCAGTTCTAGTTTTCTGTTTGATACCATTCCCAAAATGACCACTGCACCTTGGTGATCCCAATATCAACGTCTTTTCCCTATTGATATCTCTCAATGTTACCCTTTTCACCGTCAGATCATCTTGATATCTCTCAATTTTACGCACATTGTACATTGTCTCACCTGATAACTTTCCTCAATATTGTGTTTGTAACTCCACTGCCTTTTCCATTTTGGACGATATTCTTCAAATGCTCCCTGAACTTAGGATGTGTGATGACATAAATCACAGTGTTTGTGCAGCAACTCAGCATCTGGAGCATGTAGCCCAGTTCCATTACAAAAAGAGGCAGATATACTGACTCATATCCCAAAAAATCTCCAATTTATGGAATACACCATGGATACTGACCATAATTGAATGAAATTCCCTGAGATAAGAAACAATAAAATGATGGAATTCTTTCAACTCTTCATCTCTGGGTCTTTGGTGCTCTTCCTGTTGCTCTGCTGATGGAGTCTCCTGCGGGATCTGCTGGTCACTGCAATGTGTCTAACCTTTAAAACATTGAGAAGCAGGATGAGAATAAAGGCAACTCCTGGCGTTAGTGTGTAATGACAGAATTCAATTGTTCCCCAGACTGGAGAAAATTTCACATCCCTTGTCACCCAACAAAACCAGGTCTGCTCCTGTCGTAATAGTGATCAGTAAACATGTGTTGCGGGAAATGTGGGAGACGCGGTCAATGGTGTTCTCGACCACTGAGGTGGGGGGGGGGAATAGTTGCGGTCCTTGAAGAACATGGACATCGGGGATGTGTGGGAGTGGAATGCCTCATCCTGGGAGCAGATGTTCATCCACTTCACTAACACCTTCCACCCCAACCTCAAGTTCACCTGGGCCATCTCCAACACATCCCTCACCTTCCTGGACCTCTCAGTCTCCGTCTCAGGTAACCAGCTGAAAACTGATGTCCATTTCAAGCCCACCGACGCCCACAGCTACCTAGAATACGCCTCCTCCCACCCACCTTCCTGCAAAAATTCCATCCCGTATTCCCAGTTCCTCGCCTCCGCTGCATCTGCTCCCAGGATGAGGCATTCCACTCCCGCATATCCCTGATGCCCACGTTCTTCAAGGACCGCAACATTCCCCCCGCAGTGGTCAAGAACGCCCTTGACCGCGTCTCCCGCATTTCCCCCAACACATCCCTCACACCCCACCCCCGCCACGACCGCCCCAAGAGAATCCCGCTCGTTCTCACATACCACCCCACCAACCTCCGGATACAACGCATCATCCTCTGACACTTCCGCCATCTACAATCCGCCCCCACCACCCAAGACATTTTTCCATCCCCACCCTTGTCTGCTTTCCGGAGAGACTGCTCTCTCCGTGACTCCCTTGTCCGCTCCGCACCCCCCCCCGACCCCACTACACCTGTCACTTTCCCCTGCAACCACAGGAAGTGCTACACTTGCCCCCACACCTCCTCCCTCACCCCCATCCCAGGCCCCAAGATGACTTTCCATATTAAGCAGCTGTTCACCTGCACATCTGCCGATGTGGTATTCTGTATCCACTGTACCCGGTGTGGGTTCCTCGACATTGGGGAAACCAAGCGGAGGCTTGGGGACCACTTTGCTCAGTTCGCAATAAACAACTGCACCTCCCAGTCGCGAACCATTTTAACTCCCCCTCGCATTCCTTAGACAACATGCCCATCCTGGGTCTCCTGCAGTGCCACAATGATGCCACCCAAAGGTTGCAGGGACAGCAACTCATATTCCGCTTGGGAACACTGCAGCCCAATGGTATCAATGTGGATTTAACAAACTTTAAAATCTCCCGTTCCCCTACTGCATCCCAAAACCAGCTCTGCTTGTCCCCACCTCCCTAACCTGTTCTTCCTCTCAGCCATCCCTTCCTCCCACCTCAAACCGTACCTCCATTTCCTACCTACTAACCTCATCCCACCTCCTTGACCTGTCCGTGTTCCCCAGACTGACCTATCCCGTCCCTACCTCCCCACCTATACTCTCCTCTCCACCTATCTTCTTTTCTCTCCATCTTCAGTCCGCCTCCCCCTCTCTCCCTATTTATTTCAGGACCCTCTCCCATCCCCCTCTCTGGTGAAGGGTCGAGGCCTGAAACGTCAGCTTTTGTGCTCCTGAGATGCTGCTTGGCCTGCTGTGTTCATCCAGCTCCACACTTTGTTATCTTAAGTTATAGTTTCTGCTTGGAATAATGTTGACAGTTTAATTGAGCACTGATTGAGATACACAAATGACATTTTGTATCCGTTCCTTTCACAACTGTTACCATCAGTGTTCCGTTTATTTGGTGGATCCAATGACTGTTATTCCATAAATTGACCATGGAATGAAAATATAAGATGAGATCAAAGTTGCTGTTAACTGAGGTGTTTGTGACTGTTGTAATACATTTTGCACCATAATGGAAATCACAGAAACTTTAGCTTGAATTGGCTGTTAATGAATTTAGAAATGGTTAATTTCTAAGAGTTGCTACCCTCATGTAAACACGTGATGGAACCAGTGGTAAAACAATGTTGTTTGTAAAAGCAAGCAAGGATTCTAGTGTTAATCGATCAAATAGCTCAACCGCATAGACATGAAGTCAGTGGATGAATGGACACTGAGTCAGTGAGCACTCAATAAGACACTACGATAGCCAGGGTTACAGACCTACCAGCTGGGCCTTGAGGAAAGCAAGAAGCAGTGACAAGAGTAATCTTCAAGCGCTGTAAGGCCCTTATCAATGGTTGGCAGAATGAACAACACAGAGGAAAGAAAGTAAGAGGAGCAAGTGTTGCAACATAAATACTACAATTTAGAGAAATACAAAAGACTGACCAGGCACTGCAATGATAGTGAGAATCGGATAATAAATGAATTGCATAATCCGAAGGACCATTCAAATGCGAGATTTCAGAGGCTTCCGATCAAGAGGAGCAGAAAGAGAATTCAACATCTCAATGAAACCCCTTCCCAATGTTTTCCCATTCCCATCGACTGTTCTCTCATTTTGAGCCATTGTCAATCCATTCCAATCTGTTGTTGTAACATTCCAATTGTTTGTTGTTAGATTCAAATCCTCTGTTGTATTGTTCCAATCCATCATTGCCAGATTCCAACACATTGTTGCATCATTCTAATCTATTACGCTCGAATTGTAAACTGTGAACTGTTGTCCTTTCTCTCTCTCTCTGGCGTCCCAAATCTCTGTTAGTATCTCGGCTGTCTCTCCCACTGACAGTATGAGAGGAAAAACTGAACAATGCTCCTTAAAGTACACACTGCAGCAACACAATTAGGATCCATGGGGGCTGACATCAGTGACAGTTACTAAACAAACAGTTACTCTTACCTTCCTATCTCCTCTGTGCCATAGTAAACTGATGTAATTACCAAGGTGATTTCAGAGATTAGCTGAGGAAAGAGTGATGTCATGATTGAATGTACAGTCTGTAAAATGGGATTTGGAGTGAGAGTGTGAGCATAACACATGTTGAGGTCTGTTTCAGAGAGGGAGTGAATGGACCATGTAATTACAGGTCATTGCATAAATTGAAAGCCATGGCGTAAGGTGACAGGGGAAGCCTGAAGCATGGAACACTGGCTGAGCTGATGAAAATAAAGGGGAGAACAGTTGTTCAGACAGCATGGAGATGTCTGGCCTGTTTAGCCTCCTTCAGCTGACAGCACAGGGCCTACTCCAGCACACCTCTGCACTTATCAAACCATCTCCGCAGTTCCAAATCATGGCCATTCAAGTACATTTCTATGTACCTTGAAATCTACCAATCTCTGCCTTGATATTAGAGCTTCCACAAGTTGTCTGAGGCAAAGCATTTCACTATCCTCTCAGTGAAGAAGTTCCTCTTCATGTCAGTTTTCAGGTACTCACCCACAGGGCCAGAGAAATATTGTTCCTGCGCTTACTGTCAATCCCTTTCAGCATTTTGGAAGTTTCTTGGATATTACTGAATTCATCAAACTCCAAATATTCCAGTCCCCCTCATCATTAAGCATACATGTCCGCCTTTACTCTGATCCTTGATTCCTTTATTTACTGAAAGCTATTTCAGCCTTAAATATACACAAGGGCTCAGCCCCCACAGCTCTCTGTGACAGTGAGTTCCATAGGCTCACAACCCTCTGACAGAAGAAATTTCCCCTCATCTCAGACTCCAATTCATGCCGCTTCATTCCGAGACAATGCCCTTTATTCTTAGACTCTCCCACAAGGGGAAATATTCTTTGTGCATCACACCGTCAACACTCTTCATGTGATTGCCTCCCATTCCTCTCAACTCCAGTGAGGACTGAAGCAATCTGTTTAATCTTTGGTCGTTAGTCAATTCTTCTACACTGGGATCATCCTTGTGAACATTTCTGATCTGCCTCCAATGAAATGTGACCTCGTTTTATCTCAGCAGCATCTTTCACATTTTCAGAAAAACTTCCCTCCTCATACTCCAACACCCTTGAAGTAATCTCCAACATTCCATTAGCTTTTATGATTACCTGCTAGCTTTCTGCGTTATGTGCACATATCTCCCCAAGTCCCCTTGTATTGAAGTTTTTTGTAGTCTTTCTCCATTTAAACACTTCCTGTTGTTCTCGCTTCTAAACAGAACAACTTCACATTTTCTCACAGTCAACTTCTATTTTAACATTTCCCTGTGCATTTTGAACAAGACTGAGAGTTGCCAGTCTTGAACTGCGATGGACAGGGTCAAAAATCACAGAACACCAGTTCATCCTCCAACAGGTTTATAAATAAGCTGATGCCTTCAAATAAACCTGTTGGATTATTACTTGGTGTAGTGTGATTTTTGATTTTCACCAATAAACAGGATGGTGACAGCAGACTTCCCAGATAGTTCAATCCAATATGTTGAGTTGTGGTGAGGATTTCTCTTACAATACATTATGTTCCCTATAATAATTGTTCATTGAGATAACAAGGTATAGACCTGGATGCACACAGCAGCCAAGCAACATCAGAGGAGCAGGAAAGCCTGATGTTTCTGTTCTGGACCCTTCTGAAGAAAAATGGATGAGCTTTCTGAATACTTGGAAATGCATGGGAGAATATAGCAAATGGTTTCATCAAGGGGAGGTCATGCCAGACAAATCTTTTAGAATTCCTTGAGGAGGTAACAAGCAGGCTAGACCAAGGAGAGCCAATTGATGTTATCTCCCAGGAATTCAAGAAGGCCTTTGATAAGGTGCTGCACAGGAGGCTGCTGAGTAAGACAAGGGCCTATGGTGTGGGAAGCAAGGTTATAGCATGGAGAGAAGATTGGCTATCTGGCAGAAAGCAGAGAGTGGGATAAAAGGGTCTTCGTCAGGATGGCAGCCAGTCGTGAGTTATACATTGTAAGGGTCAGTGCAGGAACCACAACCTTTCACTTCATACATTATTGATTTAGATGAAGGAATGGAGGACAATTTGGTAAAGTTTGCTGATGATATAAAGACAGGAAGAGCAACAAGTAGTACAGAAGAGGAGGGAAGCTGCTGTAGGATTGACAGGTTTGGAGAGTGGGTTAAGAAGCGGCAGATGGAATACAACGTGGGAAAAGTGTGAGGCTGTACACTTTGGTCGCAAGAATAGGGACATAGACAGTTCCAAATGGGGAGAAAATTCAGAAATATAAAGTGTAAAAGAACTTCGGAGTCTCAGAAGATGAACTTGCATGTTAGGTCGGAAGGCAAATGCAATTTTAGCATTTATTTGGAGATGACATGAATATAAACATGGGGATGTATCTCTGAGGCAATATAAAGATCTGGTCAGACCGCATTGAGAGAATTGTGAGCAATTTTGTGCCTCATGCCTCAGGAAGTATATATCAGGCCTGGAGAGGGTCCAGAGGAGGTTCACAAGAATGATTGCAGGAATGAAAGACTGAGCATATGAGAATGCTTGAGCACTCTGGGTCTCAACTCTAAAGAGTTTATAAGGATAAGAGGGTTCCTAATTGGAACTTAAGCGATACTGACCAGCCTGGAAAGTGTGTAAGTTGGAACGATGTTTGCATTAGCAGAAAGCCAAGGATCTGAGGACACAGCCTTAGAGCAAAGGGCAGACCCTTTAAAACGGAGATAAGAAGGAAGTTTTTTTTCCGTCGGAGACTCGTGAATCATTGACCATATTTAAGACAGATTTAGATATGTTCTTGATTGTCAAGGGGATCGAGAGCTACAGAGAGAAAGCTGGAAAATGGGTTTGAGAAACTTATCATTTAAATGGTGGAGCCAACTCGATGAGGGCTGAATGGCCTAATTTCTGCTCTTATTTCTCCTGATCTAATGCACAAAGAACCCAGGTCTCTCTGCATCTCAGAGCTCTGCAACCTCTCACTATTTAGACAATATCCGGATATTTTTTGCTTCATGATTGAGTAGAGAAGTCAGATTCAAGTGCAGTTGTGGATTCCATCCTTAAAACTCACATTTTCCTGCATCTATCCGTTTTTTGGGTGTGTGATATTCCGTCAAGGGCGCACACGGCAGGTGTCTCAATCCTCCACAGGGGTCATGGTCTTCCTCAATACAGAGACGCTGTCTGGGAATTTGCTGGTGTGCATCGTACAGGTCTGGTCGGTGAGATACATGAACTCTGAAGATGACCTTCAGAAGACTTGTTCAATCTAGTAGGTGTGGAGCATTGCACTTGGGCAGGAGGACAGGCAAGGAAACACATGATGGATGGTTCGACGCTGTGAAGCACTGAGCATCAGAGGGAGCTTGGGTGCGTGCCCATCAGTCTAGAGAGTGAGATAAGCAGGCAGACATTACACTTGGTTTTGTTTGCCAAGGCATTGAGTTTAAGGGCAGGGAGGTTATGGGCGAATTGTAAAAAAGCATTGTTCAGGGACACACAGTAAGAGTATGCAGTCCCATAATACACATTATGGGAGGGATGTGAATGCACAAGAGGAGGTGTGAAGGAGATTTACCAGGATTTTGCCTGGGATAGACAGGTCCAGTTATTGAAGACAGATTGGCCTTGTTTTCCATAGGACAGAGGATATTGAGAGGGTACATGATTAAGATGGATAAAATAAAGCAGGGCAGAGGTTGTGAGATTGGAAGAAACATTTCCCCTTGATGGAAGGTTCAAGTGCCAGGGTGTGTGGGGTGCAAACATTTAAGAGAATGTGCAGGAGGTTCCGAGGGAATGTAAAGAAAAATGTTTTCACCCAGAGGGTGGTGGGGATCTGAAAGTCACTGCCTATAAGAGTGGGAGAGACAGAAACGCTCATACAAAAGAAGAATTACTTAGGTGTGTACTCACTATGTCAAGCTTTGGGCTAAGTCCTGGGGAGTGGGTTTAGAATGGTGAGGTGGTTTGTTTCACAGCAGCACAGACACAATGGGCTGAAAGGTCTTTTCCTGCACAGTCCACCTCTTTGACACTGATCAACACCTTGACTTTTCTCCCAGATTTGTTTAGCTCATGACTTTTGTCTCTCCCCTCCCCAAACAACTACTACCCCAGGGAAGGAATTCCACAGACACATGTCCCTGGGATCAAGAGGAAAGCTCCCACTCATCCCAGAGTGGGCAGTCTGGGGTCACATGTTGGCCAAACAGAGTAACAACAGCAGATTTCCTTTCCTGCAGGGATATGAGTGAACCCGATATGGATTTTACACCAATCAATGATTAGTTAAACAGTCATCATTACTGAGATTTGGTTTACATTGCAGGTTTATGAACTGGTTTCAAATTCCATTTCAAAACCCATGTTGAGATTTGATCCCATGCCACTGGAGCATTCGCTTTCCACTCCAGTCCCATTCTCCAAAATCACATCCCCAGAGCTCCTATTTGTTTGAATTCGGTCACGGTGGGAGACGCCTGATTCAGAAACTGAGTCCCCATCTCACAGCTTCTCAAGGTCTCAGCATCTCTCTAGTCAAGACCCTCGAAGGAGATCGATTATGATCCGGTTGAATGATGGGGTAGGTTTGAGAGGGGCCAAATGGCTGAATTTGTCTCTCATTTCATCCCGGGATTCATTTTTGATGCATTGGTTAGGGCTTGGATCTGGGATCCATTCTGAGCACATATCCTCTTCCCCATTCACAGATTCTCTTCAATAATGCACAAGATAGTGGCACACTCGGCTTCCCAATGCGATGTGCCAAACCGCAGATGACAGCGGCAAAGAGGGAAGCTCTGGTCACAGCCGTCACCTGTTATACACTGGAGGCTGGGTAACACCGGGGTAAACTTATCACGAGTCTTCACCCACCGCCCGTCCACCTGGTCCCTTTCATTTGGCCGTGACAACATCCCTTAAACCCAAATCTGCCCTTTGCCTACCACGAGCCAACATCTGAGAAGAATTCAGGCACCCAAGTTCTGAGTCACCTTCTGTGCTCACAGTTAAGGAAGGGGTGGGTTTATCATTTGAGGCAGCCAGAATGTCACCCTTGAAGGGAAAAATGAGAACCGCATAGCCTGGAATTCCGTAACAAGAACGGAAATCATTTGAGAGAGAAGTCAGTATGTGTGACAGCATCAATGGAGAGAGAGATTGTGCGAGAGAAAGAGAGACAGGCGGAAGACGGCAATAGAGAACACCAGACAGACTTCGCTGAGGGGCATTCTGGGAGACGTCAGCACACTCACCACAATCGATCAATGGAGTGAAGGAAGAACCCAGTGTCAAGTCATGGCAAGCCCCAAACATTCCCGTAGTGTTTCCATCCTTCCCTCCTAAAAACAAAGAAAGTGGAGAAAGATATTGTCACAGGCTTTCGGGAAGTTTGTTGAAGCCCAGAGAGTATTTGGTCAGTTTGGACAGATTACATTTTAAGTTAAGTAAGTATTAGTGCAGCCTCAGGTGAATACTGGGCTTCAGTGAATAAGGTGAGGAAGGTAAGATTCTTTTTCTTAGTGCAAAGGGGCTGAGATAGCAGTTAGGGCAGTGGTGTGCTCCTCCTGCCTGATGTCGGAGATCAGAGAGCAATCTAGTGTCCCTGACGGTATGTCTGCAGGAGGTGTAGGTGGAATTCTAAGGCACAATAATAGACATTGTCAAAAGAACATAACTCGGGAGAAGGTAGGGCTACTCAAGGATAAAGGAGGGATCTTGTGCTGGGAGGTAGAGGATGTTGGTGATAACATAAATGAGTACTTCACCCAGAACAAGGATATAGAGGATAGTGCGGGAGGGTGGCTCAGTGGTTACCACTGCTGCCTCACAGTACCAGGGACCCAGGCTCGATTCCACCTGTGTGAAGATTGAACATTCTTCCCGCGTCAGCGTCAGTGTCCACTGAGTGCTCGGAGTTGCTCTCACAGTCCTAAGGTGTGCAGGGTAGATGGATTGGTTGTGTTAACTTGCCCAGAGTGTTCACGGACACACTGGATTAGGTGGATTATAGGGGGATAGATCTGGGTGGGATGCTTTGAGGGTAGAGCCTATTTCCACAATGCAGGGGTTCTGTGATCTATGATTCCATGATAGTGAGCTTTGTGTGGAGTATGCTAATATGCTCGGGCCTTTTGAGATGAAGGAAAAAGTGATGTTTGGCCTTTTGAAGCGTATTCAGGTGGATAAGTCTCCAGACCCAACGGCATCGACCCCAAGTTGTTGAGAGAGTTTAAAGAGGAGATTGCTGGGGCCTTCACCAAGATCTTTGAGCCCTCGTTAGCCACTGGAGAGGCTCCAAGGGACTGGTGAGGAGTTCATGTTGTTCCTCTCTTCAAGACAAATAGGGATAATCCAGGAACATACCGCCCGGTGAGTCTCACGTCGGTGGTTGGGAAGCTCTTGGAGATAATTCTTAGGATAGGATTTACACACATTTGGAAAAACATGGCCAGTTAGAGAGGGTCAGCATGGCTTTCTGCAGTGCATGTCATGTCTTATTAACTTGGTGGAATTTTGCGAGGAGGTGACAAAGGTGATTGATGAGGGTAGAACAGAGTACATTGTTTACATGTATTTTAGTGAGGGTTTTGAGAAGGTCCCTTATGCTGGGATCACGCAGAAGGTACAGATGCATGGGAGCCACGGTGACTTGGCCACGTGGATTCAGAATTGGTTTGTCCACAGAAGACAGAGGATGGGAGTGGAGGAACAAAAACAGAAGTTTCTGGAAAAGCTCAGAAGGTCTGGCAGCATTTCTGAGGGTAATAACAGATTGGTGAAGGTTTGGATAGTGTAGAAGGTTGTTAGTTGCAGATATGGGCAGAGAAATGGCAGGTGGAGTTTAATCCATGTAAGTGTGAGGTGCTGTACTCAGGGAGACCAAATGTTAAGGAAAAGTATACAGTTAATGACAGAGACCTGAACAGTATTGATGTAGAGAGGGATCTTGGAGTTCAAGTCTATAGCTCCCTGAAAGTGGTTACAGAAGTAGATAGTGTTGTCTGATTCCTCCTGAAACATTTTGCAGACAACTACGACTGGAATGTTATGAATGAATTTGCACAGGTGTCCCACAGTACCAAAGCGGGTAACTCAATATGAACACAAGTCAGTAACAAAGTGAAACATTCACAATTTATCAGGAACAAAATTACAGGAATTATCAATATGAAACATACTATCTCTTCTGATTACAATACTTCCAGAGTCTCTTGTGAACTTACACAGTCACTATTTCTATGGCTCTGTCTCTGGGTCTGCAAAGCTGCTTTCTCCTTCTCTCCCTCTCTCCTGATGCTCAGCTGGTCTTTGCCTCTTTGTATTCTGGTCTTCTCGGTGGGCCTCAGGCGATTACAAGAACGATTCCAAAGAGCTGTCTGCAAGTGAAGTGGTTATGGGAACTGCAGATGTTGGAGAATCCAAGATAACAAAGTGTGGGCTGGATGAACACAGCAGGCCAAGCAGCATCTCGTGAGCACAAAAGCTGACGTTTCGGGCCTAGACCCTGCAAGTGAACTCTGTCTTTATACATTTTAAATGGATTCTGGAACTTTCTGTATTTCTCACCAAACAGGGTGAGAACACTTAATCGTTTGAAACAAAATCAATCATTTTGATGGCATGCTGCTGTCAGGTTTCTTTGTGCAGCATGACCCGGTGCCTTTCTGTCTGGGCTGCCTTTTGTTGAGTGGATAATTTGTTGGGGGTGTCTGTGCAGACTACCTGTTACCTTGCTGCTGTGTTTGCACTGCGTCTGGTGTGTGGGGTTTGTGATTTCAGAGTTTCACTTGGCCAATGTACCCAGCATTCCTTGCTGCTCAGCCAAGTTGGCAATCTGTGTGTTTGCACTCAGGAGGCTGCTACAACAGGATAATAAAGAATGTGTGTATCATGATTGCCTTTGTTGGTCTGGGAATTGACACAAGTCTGTAAATTAATGAGATACATTATATGAGAGCCAGAATCTTTTCTCCAAAATTGAAACAACAAAAATTCAGGCCATGCAATTAATGTGAGAGGGGGGATTGTTCAAAAGAAATGTGAGGGTCAGGATTTTAACGCCAAATGTTAGAAGTGTGGAATGCCAAAGGGCCCAATCCATGCTGTACAGTTCTATGTTCCAAGACAGTCAGAAAGAGTCAATGCTTTGTGTCCAATTACCTTCCAGCAGAATGGTTATTGTTTCTGTTTTTGATGCAGAAAGTGTTAAGTTGGATTTGTGCGTGTGTGTGTGTGTGTGTGTGTGTCAGAGAGAGAGAGATGATGTTGGCTCACTAATATACAGAGACGGCACAGCAATCTTTTGGAAGGGTCACCTATCGCTGCAGTGCCCTTGCTTTGCCAAGAGAACCACTTTTGGTCTCCTCTCCTAACCTCAGAGGGGAGTCATCCACTGAAGGGCGGGGTGTGTATAGGTTAGGAGGCAGACTTTGTAGCAACCTGAGCTTACAATTGGGTAGAATGTGGCTATTTCAACCACAAGTTGGCACTCGGGCAAGAACAGGGAAAAGGGATGGGAGAACATGCTTGTACAGGTTCAGTGTAAATTATTGAATCTAAACGTGGCTGGGGATGGGGAGGGTGACATGTAAAGTGCCTTCCATACCCCTTTATCGTTCCATAGAGATGTCACAGGGATTGCACTCTCCTGTTTACAGTTGACACTGCTACAATTGATTCTGGCCAGAGAGCATTCTGGTGGTGGCTATCTCTGGATTTCAAAGTAGGAGAGAGACAAATGAGTTAACGTCTTGAGCCCAGTGACCCTTCTATTTTTGGGATTGCTGTCAATAAGCCTTGTCTTGAGGAGGTTTTGCTTTCCCAAGTACAGTGCCTGCTGCCACCTGTGCTGGTTTGATGGTGTCGGTCTCATGCTAACATTTATCATCACTTTTTCTCAGCCGGTTTCATCTGTCTCTAAAATCCAAAATAACTGTGGATGCTGTAAATCAGGAATTAAAACAGAAGTTGCTCGAAAAGCTCAACAGGTCTGGCCAGACTCCATGTTGAGAAAATCAAATTGAACATTTTGGGTCCGGTGACCCCTCCTCAGAAAACCCTTCTGATTTTCTCTTCATAAATGCTGTCAGACCTGCCGAGCTTTTCCAGCGACTTCTGTTTTTGTTTCATTTATCTCGGTTTGACTTTGATTGAGTCCTTCGTTAGGGCCAATTCATAACGGGTATGATATTGTCAAAGCAGTTTGCGAGACAGCTGTCTGAATCCCTGAGTCAGAAAAGATGCAGTGAGATTCATTCCGATCCATGGTGACCCTGTTAATAATGTGCACCCTGCAGTGCTCAGTTCTCACAGTGCAATATTCGATGATGCCTTGACAGCACAATGTGAAATGGAAGTTTTGTACTGATCACGACTCATACAGTAGTGGATTTAAAGAGACTTTAAATTCTAATTCGAAGCTACAGGTTTGCAGTTTTAACAGGGAGGAGCTGAAATGAGTCAGTACTGCGTTTCAGCCCATGCTCACATTATCGAGTGAGGGCACCCATTTCCGGCTGTACCCAGCTGTTTGACCCTCTGTCTTGCAAGAAGTTTCAAAGAAGACAAAGATGCAATAATTTTGTTTTTGTCAGATTCAACTAATTTATATCTCAGGGACTGTAAGCTCTGCTAATGCTGAAGTCAGAGACAGCACAGTGTGGAGCTGGAGGAATACAGCAGATCAGGCAGCATCAGACAAGCAGGAAAGTAGACGTTTTGGGTCAGGATCCCTCTGAAGACAGTTTCAGCCAGAAACGTTGCCTTTCCTGCTGCCTGACCTGCCGTGTTTCTCCAGCTCCACACTCTGTCACCTCATCATTCCTCAACTCTTTCAGGAAACACACACTCTCTCACGCACAGTCATTCTTTATAAAGAGTAGAGTTGAAATACCACACACAGTGGAGATGGACGGGGAAAATCTGAGTGTTTTGGGCTGGAACAGCGGCCGATGTTCCAGGAATAAAACCACTCCAAACAGGAGTTGTGAGAGCATGGAATGCGTTGCCAGCAGCAGTTGTGGAAGCAAGGTCATTGGGGTCATTTAAGAGACTGCTGGACATGTATATGGTCACAGAAATTTGAGGGTGCATACATGAGGATCAATGGTCGGCACAACATTGTGGGCTGAAGGGCCTGTTCTGTGCTGTACTGTTCTATGTTCTATGTTCTATGTTCTAAAGAGCGAGGAGCAGTCCCAGTTTCAGCCCCACTCCTGGCATGGGAGCAGCTCCACTCCATGATGTCTCACCCTCGACCAAACTCCCCCTGACAGGACCACTCCCCGACAACCTAATCTGTCACAGCTACCATGAAACAACTACCCCTGAAACATTAACTCCGGACACAACAGCCCCCTGACACAACAGTCCCCTGATACACTAACCGCAGACACAACTGCCCCCTGACAAGAATACTCCCTGATGTGGCTATGCCCAGACACAGCTACCACTTGACAGATCTGCCCCTCTTCCACCAACACATCTGTCTCTTGACACCACTGTGCCCGAACATAACTACCTCTGGCATGAATTCCCCCCGACACCACTGTCCCCCGAAGGGACTGCACTGTCACAGCTCTGCCTAACATGACTGTCCCCAAACGTGCCTGCCCCCTGACATGACTACTCCCCAACACGAATGCCAGTCTGACATAACAAACCCTCAACACAGCTACCGCATCACAACTAACCCCTAAACTGACAATTCCCCAGCAGGACTGACCCCCCGACCAATACGACTAGGAACCACATGATAAACCCTCCTGACACGACTGTCCCCTAACATTGCTGCCCCGAACACGTCTTCATCCTGACACAACTATTCCTCGATATGTCTGTCCCCGACATCACCACCCGATCGCATTACATGACTGTATTTGAAGGTGCCCTGACAAGGTGCTCATTTGGGTGTTACAGCAGTTTGCAATCACCCTCACATTCCCGAGCTTACTATTTTGCAAGTAGGATTCTAACTCAGAGGCAGTGGTGTTGCTTGTAGAGCTCTCCAGGAAGCTGATCCTCGGATGGATAGGCTCTCTAGAAAATTCCAGTTTAACTCGCTGCATTCCTTCAGCAGATAGCTTTTGCTGATGGATTTCTGCTGAATATAAATGGGGGTCCATTCAGAATGCGTAAGAGAGGTCCCTAAACCTTTTCTCTTTAAACACAATGATAGAAAATTCTACAGTCTGCTATTAGGTTGTCAGTAATCTTACTCTCATACTCTATTCCCCACTTCATAATTACCCTGTTGCTCCACTTTTTCTAGCTTCTAAATTTTCCCAACAAACAGGTCTACTGTTTTTCTCATCAATTTGTATGCCACCTTTTTGCATCTAATGTTATCGCTACCTTCCCTTTTAAGCCATGATTTTCTCTTCTTTTTGCATTCTTGCTCCAAACAGGGACATATCATTTTTGTCATTCACCCATTCGCTCCTTAAATGTTTAGCATTGCCTAAACACTGCCATTCCTTTCTATAACTTTGCCCAATCCATCAAAGCCAACTCACACCATATACCATCACAGTCTCCCTTCTCAGGATTCAGGATTCTTGTCTCAGAATCAACAACTTCACCCTCAATCCTTATAGTCGTATCCCTAAGGAGTCCCCCAGAACTACATTACCAATTATTCCTTTCTCACTGTGTTACACCCAGGTTAAGTGGCTTGTCCCCATTATTTCATCAGTGTGTTGGTCCTGAAAATTATCCTGTGGGCACAATTGTGATAAATTTTATTTTCCCAAACTACATGCAGATTCATGTCACCCATGATTACAACTATTCCTTATTGAATGCAGATCTAGTTTTCTAGTTAAGACCAAACCTAAATTAACCACTGCACTTTGGTGGTCTAAGTATCAATGTCATTTGTCCCTCGATATCTCTCAATTTTAGCCACATTGTACATTGTTCCACCTGTTAAATTTTCTCAATATTGTGTTTTGTTTGTCTCGAACCAGTAATTCAACTCTACTGCCTGTTCCATTGTGGCTGTCCTTGCCAAATACTGAACACAGTTGAATGGTCAGTTATCACCGCTGGTTTTATGTTTTTATAATTCCAATGATATCACAGCCGTTATCGTGACTGATTCTTCCACTTCATTTTGAATACCTTAAGGCTTGTCTTTTTAATGTTCCTTGACCACTTCCCATTGTGTTTTACTCTGTCCTTGTTTGATTCTGTCCCTCTGCCTATCGTGCCTCTTATTCATCTTTTTGTCTTTTTCTCTTTGCCTTGACTCGACTTCCCCTGACTCCCTGCACAGCTTCCCACTCCCTGCCAATTTAAATGAAATCCTTCCCAACCACTCTCACTCATATTCCCCCACAGGCATCTGTGGCTGCAGACCAGACTCCAAGATGGCATGAAGCCCCTCTTGTATTTGAGGCAAAGCGTAAGCCCCCAGGACCTAACTGGGTGAAACCAGTCCATTTGTTCTTCTCCCACCTCCATCAGGAATTTGAAAACTGCTACCTCAGAGCATCTCCTTCGCCCCATGTTCATTTGTTACACCCTGCTATCTCCTCCCCGACTGGCACATTGCACTGGTCACAATCTTGAGGTGTCTCCCTTTAAAGTCCTACTTATTCGCTTGTTTCCTATGACTTTATTGTCTGCTATTAGGAGTTTCTCCCATTTTATATGCACATGTTGTTGGCACCAATGTGCATCATGACCACTGGCTGTTCATCCTCCCCCTCATGTAGACCCTCTGAAACATCCTTTGCCCCTAATACGATAGAGGCATCATGCCATCCTGGAGTCTGGTCTGCAGCCACAGAAATCCCACCTGTTCCTCTTACAATTGAACAGCTATTGTATTTCCTCAGGCTTTGCTGTTCACATATGCAGCAGAACCAGTGGTGGTGTCTTCAAATTGGCTGTTGCTTCTTCCCACTGAGAGGCCATTGCCCTCAGCAGTATCTAAAGTGTCATATCTGTTTCTCAGGGGAATGGTCACAGAGGATTCCTGTATTGTCTTCTGAGTCTGCTTACTCTACGTGATGGTCACCCATTCTCTTCCTGCACTCTTGGCCTGAGGTGTGACCACCTCGCTGTGTGTACTATCCATGGCTCTCTCAGCTTTGCAGATGCTCCACAGAAATCCCATCTGCCACACCCATTCCAAAACCCAGGAGTTGTAAATTGAGACAGTTCCTACTCACATTCCCAGTGCCAGGAATGGGAAATGAGCTCACTTCGCAGATGGATCTCAAGAACCATACCAAAGTTTTAAGCTCTCCTGATCTGATGTACCCCTTTAAATTAAACCAATTGTATACATTGCTCCTGATGTGGTCTCCTCTATATCAGGGAAACAAAACGCAGACCCAAGGACTGATTCGCATTCTGTATGCATTCAACAAGGTGACCATCCAGTTTCCGTTCATTTTAATTCTTCTTCCACTCCCCTGGCTACATGTCCATCCTTGGCCTCCTCCACTGTCAAACTGAGGCCAAACATAAACTGGAGGAACAACACCTTGGGAGCTTACAGCCGAATGGCCCCAATACTGACGTCACCATCTTCAACGTGCATCCAGTCTGAGCCTTATCGCACGTCCAGCCTTCCCCCTCCTCCTGACCCCACTGACCTGACTAAACTGTTGATCCTCCAACTCAACTATCCACTCCAGCCTTCCCATGGGCCAATCATAATAAACCCCCACCCTGCATCCACCTATCATCATCTCTCCTATCTACTCCAGCCCCTCCCTCCTCTCTTAATTTATTTCTGGGCTCCTCTCCTCTTCCCCAGTCCTGACGAAGGAATTTGGCCCAAACCATTGACTTTCCTGCTCTACTGATGCTGTCTGACCTGCTGTGATTTTCCAGTCTCACAACTATAGACTTTGGCTTCCACCATCAAAGTCTTTATTTTCTCCCTTCTCCACTACCTCTGGCAGCCCACTCCAGGAACTCTCCACTTTTTGTGTGTTAAAAAAAACTGGAACACTTCACCCTTTGTATATCACTCCTCTCACTTTCAACTGATGTTTCTCCAGTTTTTGACTCCCCAGTCATGAACAAAGAACACGGCACCGGAACAGGCCCTTCACCCCTCAAAGCCTGCATTGATTGAGATCCTCTGTCTAAACCTGTCATTTATTTTCCAAGGGTCTGTATCCCTTTGCTCCCTGCCCATCCATGTACCTGTCCAGATACATCTTAAAAGACACGATTGTGTCTGCGTCTTCCACCTCCGCTGGGAAAGCTTTCCAGGCACCTACCACCCTCTGTGTAAAGAACTTTCCACGCATATCTCCCACCAACATTCCTCCTCTCACTTTGACCCCGAGTAATTGAATCTCCCACTCTGGGAAAAACCTTCTTGCTACCCGCCCCGTCTATACCCCTCATGATTTTGTAGACCTCACTGAGGTCCCCCCTCAATTTCCCTCTTTCTAATGAAAATAATCCTAATCTATCAACTTTTCTTCATAGCTCGGGCCCTCAATATCAGGCAGCATCCTGGTGTACCTCCTCTGCACCCTCTCCAAAGCATCCACATCCTTTTGGTAATGTAACGGCCAGAACTGTACGCAGTTCTATAAATGTGGCCAAACCAAAGTCTTATACAACTGTAACATGAGCTGCCACCTCTTATACTCAATACCCCGTCCGATGAAGGAAAGCATGCTGTATGCCTTCTTGACCACTCTATTGACCTGCGTTACCACCTTCAGAGTACATTAGACCTGAACACCCAGATCTCTCTTTTCATCAATTTTCCCCAGGACTTTTTCATTTACTGTACAGTTCGCTCTTGAATTAGATCTTCCGAAATGCATCACCTCGCATTTGGCTGGATTGAACTTCATCTGCCATTTATCTGCCCAACTCTCCAATCTATCTGTATTCTGCTATAATCCCTGACAGTCCCCTTCACTATCTGCTACTCCACCTATCCTAGTGTCATCTGCAAACTTGCTAATCAGACCACCTATACCTTCCTCCAAATTATTTATGTATGTCACAAACAACAGTGGTCCCAGCACAGATCCCTGTGGAACACCACTGGTCACAGGTCTCCAATTTGAAAAATGCCCTTCCACTACTACTATCTGGCTCCTGTTGCCGAGACAGTTTTTAATCCATCTAGCTAGCACACCCTGAACCCCACATGACTTCATTTTCTCCATCAACCTGCCATGGCGAACCTTATCAAATGCCTTACTGAAGTCCATGTATATGACATCTACAGCCTGTGCTTCATCAATCAACTTTGCCACATCCTCAAAGAATTCTATTAAGTTGGTAAGACATGACCATCCCTGCACAAAACCATGTTGTCTATCACTGATAAACCCATTTTCTTCCAAATGGGAACAGATCCTACCCCTCAGTATCTTCTCCAGCAGTGACGTCAGGATCACCGGTCAATAATTACCTGGATTATCCCTGCTACCCTTCCTAAACAAGGGGACAACATTAGCAAGTCTCCAGTCCTCCGGGACCTCACCTGTGTTCAAGGATGCTGCAAAGATAACTGTTAAGGCCCTGACCATTTCCTCTATCGCTTCCCTCAAAAACCTGGGACAAGGGGGACTTGTCCACCTTAATGCCTTTTAGGATACCCAACACTTCCTCCCTCGTTATGCTGACGTGACATACAGTAATCAAACATCTACCCCTAACCTCAACATCCGTCATGTCCCTCTCCTTGGTGAATACTGAGGCAAAGGACTCGTTAAGAATGACACCCATTTTCTCTGACTCAGCGCAAAACGTTCCCTCTTTGCCCACAAGTGGGCCAATCCTTTCTCTGGTCACCCTCTTGCTCTTTATAAATGAATAAAAGGCTTTGGGATTTTCCTTAACCATGTTTGTTAAAGATATCTCATGTCCGTTTTTAGCCCTCTTAATTCCTCATTTCAGATTCGCCCTACATTCCCGACATTCTTCCAAAGCTTCGTCTGTCTTCAGTCTCCTAGAACTCGTGTATGCTTCCTTTTTCCTCCTAGCTAGTCTCACAATTTCATCTGTCATCCATGGTTCCCCAATCTTGCCATTTTCACAGGAACATGTCTCCCCTGCACGCGAATCAACCTCTCTTTAAAAGCCTCCCACATATCAAGTGTGGTTTTACCTGCAAACAGTTTCTCCCAATCAACATCCCCCAGATCCTGCCGAATCTTGGTATAGTTGGCCTTCCCCCAGTTTAGAACTCTCCCTTTAGTACCACTGTCATCTTTGTTCATGACTATTGTAAAACTTACGGAATTGTGGTCACTATTTCCGAAGTAGTCCCCTACTGGAATTTCAAACACCTAGCCGGGCTCCTTCCCCAACACCAGGTCCAGAATGGCCCCTTCCCGGGTTGGACTACATACACACTGCTCTAGAAAACCCTCCTGGATGCTCCTTACGAATTCTGCTCCATCTTGACTCCGAACACGAAGTGAAACCCAGTCAATATTGGGAAAATTAACATCTCCCATTACCACCACCGTATTGCTCCTACACTTTTCCATTATCTGTTTACATATTTGTACCTCTATCTCACGCTCGCTGTTGGGAGGCCTGTAGTGTAGACCCAAAACTGTTACTGCATCCTTCCTATTTCTGAGTTCTGCCCATATAGCCTCAATGCTTGAGTCCTCCATAGGGCCTCCTTCAGTACAGCTGCGATATCATCTTTGATCAGTAATGCAACTCCTCCACCCCTTTTACCTCCCTCTCTATCCCACCTGAAGCATCCATATCCTGGAACATCTAGTTGCCAATCATGCCCTTCCCTTAATCAAGCCTCAGCCACAGAAATAACTTCATACTCTCAGGTACCGATCCAAGACCTAAGTTCATCTACACTTCTCGCATAAAAACATATGCATCTTAGACCACAGAGATAATGGGAACTGCAGATGCTAGAGAATCCAAGATAACAAAATGTGTATGGCTAGATGAACACAGCAGGCCAAGCAGCATCTCAGGAGCACAAAAGCTGACGTTTTGGGCCTAGACCCTTCTAGTCCCGAAACATCAGCTTTTGTGCTCTTGAGATGCTGCTTGGCCTGCTGTATTCATCCAGCTCCACACTTTGTTATCTTGATCTTAGACCACCTTCCCTTTGTGTTCATCATCTGCTCCCTGCCTACTCTTCCCTTGAGTCATGCTGACTTCATTATCGTGTTCCTTACAGGCTTTAGTTACTACCTCCTTTCTGTCCTACAACGTGTCCAATATTTGGTTCTCATCCCCCTGCCACATTAGTTTAAACCCTCTCCCACAGCGTGAGCAAAAGCACCCCCAAGGACATCGGTTCCAGTCTGGCTCAGGTGTAGACGATCTAATTTGTAATAGTCCCACCTTCCCCAGAACCGGTCCCAATGTCCCAAAATAAGTGAATGCTGCTTCTGCTCGATGTAAGCTTTTTAAAGTGGGGAAACTTACCTTCCCAGCAGCCTCTTGGTGTTCTCCCTCTCTCTCTCTCTCTCTCTCTCTCTGCCCTGCTCCTCCCGAAAACCATGGTGAAAAGCTGTCGCATATCAACTTTATCTGTGCATCTCATGATTTCATAGTCATCTATACAGTCACCCCTGAGTCTCCTCAGCTCCAGGGAAATAACTCCCAGTCAATTCAATTCTTCTAATAACTCAAATTTCTATCAGCATTCTTTCTGTAGTAAAGTGGCCAGATCTACATGGAGTCGTCCAAATGTTGTCTCACCAATGCATAAAGTGACAACAAGGCATCCCAACTGCTATAATCAATGCTCTGACCAATGAAAGCTAGCATGTGCAAGCAGTCCTCATCACTCAGTCTAACTGTGACTCTATTTTCAAGGAGTTATGAACCTGTCCCCTTTGATCTCTTTATTCTACAACAATCCTCAGGACCCTACCATTGATGATGTAAGTCTTGCTCGGTTTTGCTTCACTTAAATGCAACATCTTGCATTTATCTAATTTAAGTTCCATCTGCCACTCCTCAGCCCACTGGCCCAATTGATTAAATCTGGCACTCATAAGCTGCCACTTATTTCAGGATACTATAATGCAAAGAGTCAAGTGTAAGGAACAGATCATTCTTTAGCCTGGTTTGTTTTCTGGGTAGAATCACAGAATTGCTGCAGCAGACGGAGTTACTTGGGTCATCTTATCTGCATTGGTTGCTCAAGAGAGTATCATTGCTGAGTGTTAATCTCCTGCTTTCCCTCAACACCCTTGCAGCCCAAGTTCTACACTACAATATGGTACATTTCCCTCATGAATGATAACAATATCAATGCAGCGTTTGCTGGGAGGAACACAACAGGCCAGGAAGCATCAGAGAAGCAGGAAAGTCAACGTTTCGGATTGGGACTCTACATCATGACTGGTGAGGGGGAAAGAAGCACAGAAATAGAGGGAGGGGTGGGGTGGGAGTACAGTAGGTGGGCTGGTGATTGGTGGATGCAAGTAGGGGATTGTGCAGATTAGCCAATGGGAAGGGCAGGGCTGATATGTGAGAGTGAAGATGGTTGTGTAGGGTCCAGGAAAAGGGAATAAAGAGGGATGGCTGGACTTGGAGTGAGACGGGGAATGGGGAGATTTTGAAGTCAGTGAATTCCATGTTGAGGTCATTAGGCTGTACGATCCCCAACTGCAAAATAATGTATTGTTCCTCCGAAGTTCATTAGGTCTCATTGTGACATTGAAGGAGACCCAGGATGGACATGTCACCAAGTGAGTGGGGAGGGGAATTGAAATGGCTGGCGACAGGAAGGTTGTGTTGATTGGAGCATACAGAGCACAGATGCTCTGCAACTGAGTCAGCACTTCATCTCTCCACATAAAAGAGATCACACTGGGAATGACCGATACTATAGACCAGATTGGAGGAGGTTCAGGCAAATCGCTGGCAGATATGGAATGATTGTTTGGGGTCCTGGATAGGAATGAGAGCGGAGGTGTAGGGGGAGGTGCAGCAGTTCCTGCAGGTTCCCAGGTGGGGAGTGTGGAGCAGACGAGGTAATAGTGGAGACAGCGGTCCCTACGAACAGCAGATTAGGGATGGGGAGGGAGATATCTCTTATGTGGTGGGGTCTGATTGCAAGTGGTGAAAGTGGTGGAGGACGTGTTGGATTCAGATGTTGGTAGGGTGGTATGGGAGGACCAGCACAACGCTATCCTTGTTGCTGTTCGGGTGAGCGGGTTTGGGGATAGAAGTGCAGGAAATGCAGGAGATGCTGTTGAGTTGTTTCACTCCCCAACAGCCCCACTATGCCCAAAACCTTTTTCTGCAAATACAGGAAATGCTACACTTCCCCCTACACCTTCTCACTCAACTCCATCGAACAATCATACCCTTTCCAACAGGGATTAACCTGTACGTCCTGCAATTTGGTTAATTGTGTCCACCCTTCCCACTGACCAATCTCCACAGTCCCTTCCTACATCCAACTGTCACCACCTCAAATACCTTCCCCCAAACCCAGGCCACTTCACTTATTTCTGAACTTCCTTCCCCCTCCACAGCCCTGAGGGAAGGGCCTCGATCCAAAATGTCAACTTTCCTGCACCTCTTATTTTGCCTGACCTGCTGTGTTCCTCCAAGCCCAGACTGTAACATCTCTAAGTTCCTGCATCAGCAGTCCTTGTTATTTCCCAGTACTGAACGATAATAATTGTTTTCAGTCTCTGTTCAATCCAACCTGATTTCCTATCATTTTGGGCATTTTTTATGCCACTATCTACAGAAAGAGATAGAAAATATTTGGTCAATGGCCATATCATTCCCTCCTTTATCATCATTATTTCCTGAATTCCATTAAATCAGTGATGAATATTTCCTTTAGCTCCCTATATCCTCTTATCTACTTTTGTAGAAATAGTACTTCTTGCTGGTTTAGATTTTTTTATTCCAGTTTCTCCCTCTCTTTCAGAAAATCATCCAATGATAGTTCAAAGAAATCCAACCTTATACCAGTCAGCTTCACAGCATTGACCAATTTCATTCACCTTGATACAATCCATAACATCTGTGGTGAGTAAAGAATGGAATTCCCTTCACATTGAAGTGTCTCTCAGTGAAATGAGTTTTTGAGAAGTATGAAATGCCTCCTTAAAATTCTAAAGCTGTTGCGTTACCATGTTACATTTCACATCCTGTTTTTGCTGTACTCTAAAACCAACTGTGCTTTCACGGGTTTGTATTTCTTTTAAATAAGTTAAAAGGCCAAGGTTGGTACCATGTTTATCAGCCTCAAACTGGACAACATTTGATCATGTTGTGATGACTCTTGAGTAGTGCATCTACTACTGAACTTTCTCCTCTATCTATCTGTCTGATGCTTCCACACATGCACAGCCACACACCCACACTTGGATTGAGATGCAGATAAACAGTGTCCTGGCACAGGTGCACAGGCTGGCAAATTAGGCAGGAAAAATCACAGAGCAAAGGTCCTGGAGATATCATCTTCTTACAATGATGTCTATTAACAAGACACCGGGACTGTGGATGAGACAGAAACGCATGCAAAATTGATTGCTGATGATGTAATTCTACAGTCAGTCTCAATGTATAATACATTTCACGATTGAAGTAAAGGGATAGTACACAATATTCTTCAAATGCTCTCTGAACTTAGGATGTGTGATGACATAAATCAAAGTGTTTGTGCAGCAACTCAACATCTGGAGCATGATGCCCAGTTCCATTACATAACGAGGCAGATATACAGACTCATATCCCAAAAACATCATTCTCCAATATATGGAATACATCATTGATACTGACCATAATAGAATAAAATTCCCTGAGATAAGAAACAATAAAATGCTGGAATTTTTTCGACTCTTCATCTCTGGGTCTTTGCTGCTCTTTCTGTTGTTCTGCTGATGGAGTCTCCTGCGGGATCTGCTGGTCACTGCAATGTGTCTAACCGTTAAAACATTGAGAAGCAGAATGAGAATAAAGGCAATTCCTGGTGTTAGTATGTAATGGCAGAACTCAACTGCTCCCCAGACTGGAGAAAATTTCACGTCCCTTGTCACCCAACAAAACCAGGGTCTGCTGCTGTCATAATATTGATCAGTAAACAGAAAATACCAGAAAATGTTCTTCAAACAGCTCATTCCAGTCTCCATTGCCAGAACCACGGTTGCTGTTTTCACATTGCAATATTTACTTCTCAGATTTGGGCAACAAATGGCCACAAATCGATCAAAGGTGAAAGTGACGGTGAACCAGACAGAACAGTCAGTGGCTGCATAAAGCAGGACAGCGTGGATATTGCACACAGGGATACCTTCTAAGAAATGATGCCCTTCCAAATAGACAAATGGAATGCGTCGCAAAATGAGGTCAAAGATAATGACCAGGAGATCTGCTATTGCCATGGCTACCAGGTAGTGAGAGACACATCGGGAGAGACCACACTTTTTCTGGGACAGGATCACAATTGTTACTACATTGGCTGTGAGGAAAGCAAACAATGAAGTTACCGTTTGTGGTTGGAACAATGTTACCAGCTTTATTGAGCACTGATTGAGATGTACAAAAGGCATTTTGTATCCATTGCTGTGACAAGTGTTTGCAACAGTGTTCAGTTTATTTGGTGGATCTAAAGACTGTTATTCCATAAATTGACTGTGTAATGAAAATATAAGATGAGACAAAAGTTGCTGTTAACTGAAGTGTTTGCGACTGTTGTAATACATTTTGCACCACAATGGATATCATAGAAACTGAGCTTGAATTGTCTGTTAATGAATTTTGGAAATGGGTAAGAACTAAGAGATTCAACCCTCATGTAAAACCATGACAGAACCAATGGTAAAACAATGTTGTTTGTAAATGCAATCAAGGGTTCTCGTATCAATCGATCAAATACCTCAACTGCATCGACATGAGGTCAGTAGAGGAATGGATACTGTGTCAGTGAGCACTCAATCAGACACTAAGATAGCCAGGGTTACAGACCTACCAGCCTTGAGAAAAGCAAGAAGCAGTAAAGAAGGGAGAGTAAATTTCAAGCACGGTAAGGCCCTTATCAATGGTTGGCAGAATAAACAACACAGAGCCTGTAAAATAAGAGCAGCAAGTGTTGCACCGTAAATACCACAATTTTCGAAATACTAAAGACTTACCAGGCACTGCAACGATAGCGAGAATCGGATAATAAATGAATTGCAAAATCTGAAGGACTAAACGAATGCAGGATTTCAGTGGCCTCCGATCAAAAGTAGCAGAAAGAGAGTTCAACATCTCAATGAAACCCCTTCCCCATGTTTTCCCATTCCCATCGACTGTTCTCACATTTTGAACCATTGTCAAACCATTCCAATCTGTTATTGTAACATTCCAATCATTTGTTCTTAGATTCAAATCCAGCGTTGTATTGTTCCAATCTATCATTGCCAGATTCCAGTACATTGTTGCATCATTCTAATCTATTACTCTCCAATTGTAAACTGTGATCTGTCCTCCTCCTCCTGTCTCTCTTTCTCTCTCTCTCTCTCTCTCTCCGGTGTCGCAAATCTCCGTTAGTATCACAGCTGTCTGTCTCACTGACGCTATGAGAGGTCAAATTGAACAATGCCCACTATAAGTCAATGTAGTACACCCTGCAGCAACACAATTAGGATCCATGGGGACTGACATTAGTGACAGTTACTAAACAAACAGTTACTCTTTCCATCCTATCTCCCCTGTGCTGGAGAGAACTGATGTAATTACCCAGGTGATATCAGAGGTTAGCTGAGGCAAGAGTGATGTCATTAATGGATGTACAGGCTGTAAAATGGGTTTTGGGGCTAGAGACTGAGCATCACAAATGTCGAGGTCTGTTTAAGAGAGGGACCATGTAATTACAGGTCGGTGCATAAATTGAAAGCCATGGCGTAAGGTGACAGGGGAAGCCTGAAGCATGACACACTGGGTGAGCTGACGAAAATAAAGTGGTGAGCAGCTGTCCAGACAGCAAGAAGATGTCTGGTCTGTTCAGCCTCGTTCATCTGACAGCACAGAACCTACCCCATCACACTTCCACCCTTACCAAACCATCTCTGCAGTTCCAAATCATGGCCATTAATGTACATTTCCATGTGCCTTGATGTCATTTGTAGGTTGAAATCTCCCAATCTTTGCCTTGATGGTAGAGCTTCCACGTGTTGTCTGGGGCACAGCATTTCAAAAATTCATCATCCTCTCTGTGAAGAGGCTCCTCCTCATCTCAGTCCGAAATGGATTGTCCTTTATTCTGAGAAGTTTCTCAGGTACTCACCCACAGGGCCAGTGAAATAAACTTCCTGCACTTACATAGAACATAGAACAGAGAACATAGAACATAGAACATAGAACAATACTGCATGGCACAGGCGCTTCGGCCCTCAATGTTGCGCCGACCTGTGAACTAATCTAAGCCCCTCCCCCTACACTATCCCATCATCATCCATCTGCTTATCCAAGGACTGTTTAAATGACCCTAATGTGGCTGAGTTAACTACATTGGCAGCTGGGCGCTCCACACCCTTACCACTCTCTGAGTAAAGAACCTGCTTCTGATATCTGTCTTCAATCTATCACCCCTCAATGTGTAGCTATGCCCCCTCGTACAAGCTGACGTCACCATCCTAGGAGAAAGACACTCACTGTCCACCCTACCTAATCCTCTGATCATCTTGTAGGTCTCAATTAAATCCCCACTTGGCTTTCTTCTCTCCAATGAGAACAGACCCAAATCCCTCAGCCTTTCTTCACAAGACCTTCGCTCCAGACCAGGCAACATCCTGGTAAATCTCCTTGGCACCTTTTCCAATGTTTCCACATCCTTCCTGTAATGGGGCAGCCAGAACTGTATGCAATATTCTAAATGAGGCCGCACTAGTGTTCTGTACAGTTGCAACATGACCTCATGGCTCCAGAACTCAATCCCTCTTACAATAAAACCTAACAAACCGTAAGCCTTCTTTACAGCACTATCAACCTGGGTGGCAACTTTCAGGGATCTACGTACATGGACACCAAGATCCCTCTGCACGTCCACACTACCAAGAATCTTTCCATTGACCCAGTATTCTGCCTTCTGATTATTCTTTCCAAAGTGAATCACTTCACATTTATCCACATTGAACTCCATTTGCCACCTTTCAGCCCAATTCTGCAGTTTATCCAAGTCTCCCTGCAACCTGCAACATTCTTCCAAACTGTCCACCACTCCACTGACTTTCACGTCATCTGCAAACTTACTTACCCATCCACCTATGCCTGCGTCCAAGTCATTTATAAAAATGACAAACAGCAGTGGTCCCAAAACAGATCCTTGAGGCACACCATGAGTAACCGGTCTCCAGGCTGAATATTTTCCACCAACCACCACTCATTGCCTTCTTACAGAAAGCCAGTTTCTATTCCAAACTGCCAAATCTCCCTCAATCCCATGCCTCCACATTTTCTCCAATAGCCTACCATGTGGAATCTTATCAAAGGCTTGACTGAAGTCCATGTACACCACATCAACTGCCCTACCCTCATCCACATGCTTGGCCACCTTCTGAAAAAACTCAATGAGTTTTGTGAGACAACACCTGACCTTGACGAATCCATGCTGACTATCTCCAATCAAATTGTTGCTTTCGAGATGATTATAAATCCTATCCCTTATAATCATTTCCAAAACTTTTCATACAACAGACGTAAGGCTCACAGGTTTATAATTACCTTGGTCATCTCTACTGCCCTTCTTGAACAAGGGCACAACATTTGCAACCCTCCAGTCCTCTGGTAGATGACTCAAAGATCAAGACCAAAGGCTCTACCACCTCCTCCCTAGCTTCCCAGAGAATCCTCAGAAAAATCCCATCCGGCCTAAGGGTTTATCTACCTTCACACCTTCTAGAATTGATAACACCTTCACCTTACTAACCTCAATCCTTTCAGGCCTAATAGCCCATATCTCAGTCTTCTCCTCTACAAAATTCTCCTTTTCCTGAGTGAAACAGATGAGAAATATTTGTTTAGCATCTCTCCGATCTCCACACACAACTTCCCACTTCTGTCTTTGACTGGCCCTATTCCTACTCTAGTCATCCTCTTATTCCTCACATCCCCATAAAAAGCTTTAGGATTCTCCTTTATTCTACCTGCTAATGACTGCTCCTTGGTCTTCTTAACTCTCTCTTTAAATCCTTCCTAGCTAATCTGTAACTCTCTATCACCTCATCTGACCCATCTCGTCTCAACGTCACATAAGCCTCCCTCCGCTTAACAACAGATACAATTTCGTTAGTAAACCACGGTTCCCTCACCTTATCACTTCCTCCCTGCCTGACAGGGACATACCTATCAAGGACACACAATATCTGTTCCTTAAACCAGCTCCACATTTCGATTGTCCCCAACCCCTGCATTTTGCTACCCAATTCTGTGCCTCCTAAGTCTTGCCTAATCGCATTATAATTGCCCTTCCCCTGTCTTTAACTCTTGCTCTGTGGCACATTCCTATCCTTTTCCATCGCGAAACTAAACGTAACCGAATTATGGCCACTCTCTCCAAAGTGCTCACCTACAATGAAATCAAACACCTGGCCTGGTTCATTACCAAGTTCCAGATTGAGTGTGGCCTCCCCTCTTGTCGGCCCTTCGACATACTGTGTCAGGAAACCGTCCTGCACACATTGGACAAACACTGATCCATCCGATGTACTAGAGTTGTAGCAATTCCAGGCAATGTTGGGGAAGTTAAAGTCTCTGATAATGACCACCCTGTTCCTTTCACTCCTGCCCAGAACCATTTCGCCAATCCTCTCCTTCACATCCCTGGAACTTTGCGGAGGCCTATAAAAAACTCCCAGCAGTGTGGCCTCTCATCTCCTGTTCCTCACCTCAGCCCATACCACCTCAGTAGGCAAGTCCTCATTAAAAGTTCTTTCAGCCACCGTTATACTGTCCTTGACTAACAAAGCCACTCGTCCCCCTCTTTTCCCACCTTCCCTGACCTTAATGAAAGATCTAAACCCTGGAACCTGCCACATCCATTCCTGACCCTGCTCTATCCATGTCTCCGAAATGGCCACAACATCGATGTCCCTGGTACCTATCCATGCTGCAAGCTCACCTACCTTATTCCGGATACTGCTGGCGTTGAAGTAGACACACTTCAATCCAGCTTGCTGTCTTTCAGCACACTCCTGTGACAGTGAAATCCTGTCCAGGTCCGCCCTACTCTCATCCTCCTGTGTACTGGAACTACACCACTGTTGCCCATTCCCCTGCTGAGCTAGTTTAAATCCACCCGATTACTGTCAATCCCTTTAAGCATTTTGGAATTTTGTTAGATATTACTGAATTCATTTACCTCCAGATATTTACCTCCCTCATCATTAAGTGAGGGGGCCAAACCTGTATACACGTCCACTCTCCCGCCTTTACTCTAATATCTTGATTCCCCTATTTACTAAAATCTATTTCAGCTTTAAATATACACAAGGGCTCAGCGCCCACAGCTCTCTGTGACAGTGAGTTCCAAAGACTCACGACCCTCTGAGAGAAGAAATTTCCCCTCATCTCAGTCTTCAATTGGTGCCCCTTCATTCTGAGACAATGCCCCTTATTCTGAGACTTTCCCGTGAGGAGTAACATGCTCTGTGCATCACACTTTCAACACTCTTCATGTGCTTGCCTCTCATTCCTCTAAACTCCAGTGAATACAGTAGTAGTCTGTTTAATCTTTGCTCCATAGGCAAATCTTCCATCCTGAGATCATTCTTCTGAATATTACTGATCTGCCTCAAATGCAATGTTATCTCTTCTTATCTCAACAGCACCTTTCACATTTGCAGAAAGACTTCTCTCCTCTTAGACCTCGCCACCCTTGAAATAATGCCCAACATTACATTAGATTTTATGATTACCTGCGAGCTTTCTGCATTTTGTGCAGACGTCCCCCCAAGTCCCCTTGTATTGAAGTTTTCTGCAGTCTTTCTCCATTAAAATAATACTCTGTTCTATTGCTCTCACTTCCAAACAGAACAGCTTCACATTTTCTCACATTCAACTTCTATTTCAAATTTATTCTGTTCATTTTGAACAAGACGCAGAGTTGCCAGTGTTGAACTGTGATGAACAGGGTCAAAAGTCATGTAACACCAGCTTATAATCCAACAGGTTTATAAATAAACTGATGTCTTCAAATAAACCTGTTGGATTATAACCTGGTTATAATGGGAAGTGCAGATGCTCAAGAATCCAAGATAACAAAGTGTGGCGCTGGATGAACACAGCAGGCCAAGCAGCATCTCAGGAGCACAAAAGCTGATGTTTCAGGCCTAGACCCTTCATCAGAGAGGGGGATCGGGTGAGGGAACTGGAATAAATAGGGAGAGAGGGGGAGGCGGACCGAAGATGGAGAGAAAAGAAGATAGGTGGAGAGGAGAGTATAGGTGGGGAGGTAGGGAGGGGATAGGTCAGTCCAGCGAAGATGGAGAAGTCAAGGAGGTGGGATGAGGTGGTAGGTAGGAAATGGAGGTGCGGCTTGAGGTGGGAGGAAGGGATGGGTGAGAGGGAGAACAGATTAGGGAGGCGGAGACAGGCTGGGCTGGTTTTGGGATGCAGGGGGGGAAGGGATGAGCTAGGCTGGTTTGGTGATGCAGTGGGGGGAGAGGAAGAACTGGGCTGGTTTTGGGATGCAGTGGGGGAAGGGGAGATTTTGAAGATTGTGAAGTCCACATTGATACCATTGGGCTGCATGGTTCCCAAGTGGAATTTGAGTTGCTGTTCTTGCAACCTTCGGGTGGCATCATTGTGTACTGCAGGAGGCCCATGATGGATTATAACCTGGTGTTGTGTGATTTTTGTGTTTGACTAATAAGCAGGATGGTGACAGCAGACTTCCAAGATAGTTCTATCCAATATATTGAGTTGTGGAGAGGATTTCTCTTACAATTCATTGTGACCCCAATGATAATTGTCCATTTATGATGCTTGCATTCAGCAGAAGATTCTGTGCAATTCAAAACCAGGTTGGGTGTGAGATTTGAGATAACAAGCTGTAGAGCTCGATGCACACAGCAGGCTAAGCAACATCATAGGAGCAGGAAAGCTGATATTTCAGACCTAGACCCTTCTGAAGGAAATTGCATGAGCTTTCTGAATACTTGTAAGTGCATGGGAAAATACAGCAAATGGTTTGATCAAGGGGAGGTCATGCCTGACAAATCTTTTAGAATTCTTTGAGGGTGTAACGAGCAGGGTAGACCAAGGAGAGTCAATTGATGTTATCTAACTGGAATTGAAGAATGCCTTTGATAAGGTACTGCACAGGAGGCTGCAGAGTAAGACGAGAGCCCAAGGTGTAAGAGGCAAGGTGATAGCATGGAGAGAAGATTGGCTATCTGGCAGAAAGCAGGGAGTGGGATAAAAGGGTCTTTCTCAGGATGGCAGCCAGTAGCAAGTTGTATTCCATAAGGGTCAGTGCAGGGATCACAACCTTTCTCTTTATACATTATTGATTTAGATAAAGGAACTGAGGGCATTTTGGAAAAGTTTACTGATGATATAAAGGTAGGAAGAGCAACAGATAGTATTGAAGAGGAGGGGAAGCTGCTGAAGGATGGACAGGATTGGAGAGTGGTCAAAGAAGTGGCAGATGGAATACAACGTGGGAAAGTGTAAGGCTGTACACTTTGGTAGGAAGAGTAGGGGCATGAACAGTTCTAAATGGAGAGAAAATTCAGAAATCTAAAGTGCAAAAGGACGTCGGAGTCTCTTAAGGTGAACTTACGTGTTCGGTCAGTAGTTAGGAAGGCAAATATAATTTTAGCATTTATTTGGAGAGGACTAGAATATAAAATCAGGGATGTATCTCTGAGGCTTTCTAAAGGACTGGTCAGACCACATTGAGAGTATTGTGAACAATATTTGGCCTCTTACCTCTGGAAGGATGTATCAAGCCTGGAGAGGTTCCAGAGGAGGTTCACGAGAATGACTCCAGGAATGAAAGACTTGACATGTAAGAATGTTTGAGCACTCTGGGTCTATACTCGATAGAATCCAGAAGGATAACAGCATTCTAATTGGAACTTAAGGAATACTGAACAGCCTGTTGAGAGTGGACATTGGGAGGATGTTTCCATTGGCAAGAAAACCTTGGATCTGAGGGCACAGCCTTAGACTAAAGGGAAGACCCTTTAAAATGGAGATAACGATAAACTTTATCGGACAGAGATTCGTGAATCATTGACCATATTTAAGACAGAGTTAGATATGTTCTTGTTTGTCAAGGGGATCAAGGGTTACAGGGAAAAACTGGGAAATGGGGTTGAAAAAGTTATCAGTCATGATTGAATGGTGGAGCAGACTCAATGTGGGCAGAATGGCCTCATTTCTGCTCCTACCTCTTATGGTCTGATGCACAAGGACTCCCAGATCTCTCTGCATCTGAGACCTCTGCAACCTTTTACTATTGAGACAATACGCTCATATTTGTTGCTGCTTGACTGAGGTTTGTGTAGAGCAGTCAGATACAAGTGCAGTTGTGGATTCCATCCTTAAAAGCTCCCATTTTTAAGTATCCATCCCTTATTTGGGTGCATGATATTCTGTCAAGGGCACACATAGTGTCTCAATCCTCCACAGGGACCACGGTCTTCCTCAGTAGAGAGACTCTGTCTGGGAGTTTGCTGGCGTGCATAGTACAGGTCTGGTCAGTAAGATCCATGAACCCTGAAGCTGACCTTAAGAACACTTGTTCAACCTGGCAGGTGTGGAGTGTTGCACTTGGGCAGGAGGACAGGCAAGGAAACACATGATGGATGGTTGGATGCTGTGAAGCACTGAGAATCAAAGGGAGCTTGGGTGCATGTCCATCAGTCCATTTACAGAGTGGGATAAGGAGATGAAGTGTTAAACAGGCATACATTACACTTGGTTTTGTTTGCTAAGGCATTGAGTTTAAGTGCAGGGAGGCTATGGTAGAATTGTGAAAAAGCATTATTCAGGGACACACGGCAAGAGTATACAGTCCCATAATACACATTATAGGAGGGATGTGATTGCACAAGAGAAGGTGTGAGGGAGATTTACCAGGATTTTGCCTGGGATAGACAGATCCAGTTATTGAAGACAGATTGAGGTTGTTTTCCATAGGACAGAGGATATTGAGAGGGTACATGATTAAGATGTATAAAATAATGCGGGACAGAGATAGGGGAGATTGGAAGAAACATTTCCCCTTGATGGAAGGTTCAAGTACCAGGGTGTGTGGCGTACAAACATTTAAGAGAATATGCAGGAGGTTTTGAGGGGACGTGAAGAAAAATGTTTTCACCCAGAGGGTGGTGGGGATCTGAAACTCACTGCCTGTAAGAGTGGGAGAGACAGAAGCCCTAATACAAAAGAAGAATTATTTAGATATGCACTCACAATGTCAAGCCTTGGGCTCAGTCCTGGGGAGTGGGTTTAGAATGGTGAGGTGGTTTGTTTCTCAGCAGCACGGACACAATGGGCTGAAAGGTCTTTTCCTGCACTGTACACCTCAATGTCACTGATCTCCTTCTTGAGTTTTCTCCAAGTTTTGGTGAGATCATGACTTTTGTCTCTCCCCTCCCTAAACAGCTACTATCCCAGGAAAGGAATTCCACAGACCCACGTCCCAGAGATTTCGGGGAAAATCCCCACTCATCCCAGAGTGGGCAGTCTGTCGCCACATGTTGGCCAAACAGAGTACAACAGCAGATTTCCAATCCTACAGGGATATGAGTGAACCCAATTTGGATTTTACACCAATCAATGATTAGTTGAACAGTCATCGTTAATGAGACTTGGTTTATATTGCAGATTTATGAACTGCCTTCAAATTCCATTCCAAAGGCCATGTTGAGATTTGATCCCATGCTGCTGCAGCATTCGTTTTACACTACGACCCCATTCTCCCACATCACATCCCTAGAGTTCCTCTATTTGATTGATCAGTTCATACTTGGGTTGAAAGCTGGAATTCTGTCATGGTGGGAGATGCCTGATTCAGAAACTAAGCCCCATCTCACAGCTTCTCAAGCTCTCAGCATCTATCTGGTCGAGACCCCCATGGGAGATCGAATATGATCCAATTGAATGATGGGGTCGGTTTGAGAGGGTCCGAATGGCTGAATCCCTCTCTGACTTTGCCTTGGGTTTCTTTTTTGATGCATTAGTTCGGGTTTGAATCTGGGATCCATTGTGATCTCATCTTCTCTTCCCTGTTAGCAGCTTCTCCTCGATAATGCACAGGACTGTGGCACACTTGGCTTCCCAATGCGATGTGCCATGCATCCAAATCAACGATGGCAGTGGCAAAGGGGAAGTTCAGGTCACAGCCATCACCTGTTATATGCAGGAGTCTGGGTAACACCAGGGGTGAACTTGACTCAAGTCTTCTCCCACCGCCCATCCATCTGGTCTCTTTCATTTGGCCGTGACAACGTCCCTTAAACCCAAATCTGCCCTTTGCCTATCACGAGCCAACAACTGAGAAGAACTCAGGCACCCAAGGTCTGAGTCACCTGCTGCGCTCACAGTTAAGGTAGGGTTGGGTTTGTCATTTGAGGCAGCCAGAATGTCCCGCTTGACGGGAAAAATGAGAACCAAGTATCCTGGAATTTGGAAACAAGAACAGAAATTGTCTGAGAGAGAAGTCAGTATGTGTGACAGCATCAATGGAGAGAGAGATTGCACGAGAGAGAGTGACAGAGAAAGAGACAGACAGACAGACAGAGGGAGACAGACAGAAAGAGAAACAGACGGAAGATGGCAACAGAGGGCACCAGGGAGAGTTCGCTGAGGGGCATTCTGGAAGACGTCAGCACAGTCATCACAATTGGTCAATGGAGTGAAGGAAGAACCCGGTGTCAAGGAATGGTAAGTCACAAATATTCCTGTTGTGATTCCATTATTCCCTCCTGAAACCAAAAGAAAGTGGAGAGAGATATTGAGACAGGCTGTTCGGAAGTTTGTTGTAGCCCAGATGGTATTTGGTCAGTTTGTAAAGATTATATTTTAATTTTATGTTCGTATTCGTTTGGCATCAGGTGAATACTGGGTTTCAGCGAATAAGGCGAGCAAAGTAAAGTGTAAAATGTCTGAGCTTGCAGTTATGGCAGTGGTGTGCCCCTCCTGCCTGATGCCGGAGATCAGAGAGCAATCTAGTGTCCCTGACGGTATCTCTGCAGGAAGTTTAAGCGGAATGCACAGCCACTCTATACATGCATTGAAAAAAAATAAATCGGGAGAAGGTAGGCCAACTCAAGGATAAAGGAGGGAACTTGTGCTGGGAGGTAGAGGATGTGGGTGATAACATAAATGAGTACTTCACCCAGGAGAAGGATACAGAGGGCAGTGTTGCATGCTGGCTCAGTGGTTACCACTGCTGCCTCACAGTACCAGGGGTCCAGGTTCGATTCCACCCCAGGTCAACTGTCTGTGTGTACATAGAACATAGAACATAGAACATTACAGCACAGTACTTTGCACATTCTCCCCATGTCAGTGTAGGTTTCCTCTGAGTGCTCTGCTGTCCTCCCACAGTCCAATGATGTGCAGACTAGATGGATTGGCCATGTTAAATTGCCCATAGTGCTCAGGGACATGTAGATTAGGTGGCTTACAGGAGGATGGATCTGGGGTGGGATGTTTTGAGGGTTGGTGTGGGCTTATAGGGGCAAAGGGCCTGTTTTCACAATGTAGGGATTCTAAGATCTGTGATCGTGAGGTTTGTGTGGAGCATGCTAATATGCGAGGGCATTTTGACATGAAGAAAAAAGTGATGTTTGGCCTTTTGAAGAGTATTCAGGTGGATAAGTCTCCAGACCCGATGGCATCTACCACAAGGTGTTGAGAGAGTTTAAAGAGGAGATTGCTGGGGCCTTGACCAATATCTTTGTGACCTCACTAGCCACTGTAGAGACCCCAAGGGACTGACGAGGAGTTAATGTTGTTCCACTCTTCGAGACAAATAGTGATAATCCAGGAAAATACAGACCTGTGAGTCTCAAGTTGATGGTTAGGAAGCTCTTGGTAATAATTCTTAGGATAGGAATTACACACATTTGGAAAAACATGGCCAGATTGGGACGGTCAGCATGGCTTTCTGCAGTGCATGTCATGTCTTGTTAACTTGGTTGAGTTTTGCGAGAAGGTGACAAAGGTGATTGATGAGGGTAGAGTAGTGTACATTGTCTACGTGGATTTTAGTAAGGCTTTCAACAAGCTCCCTCATGCTGGGCTACCCAGAAGATACAGTTGCATGAGATCCAAGGTGACCTGGCCACTTTGATACAGAATTGGCTTGCCCATAGAAGATAGAGTGTATTGGTGGAGGAGCAAAAGCACAAGTTTCTGGAAAACCTCACAGGGTCTGGCAGCATTTATGAAGAAAAAAAATCAGAGTTAATTTTTTGGGACCAATGACATTCGTCAGGTAATGGGGGAGGGTTGATTTTCAGGCTGGAGGTTCTGGGACTAGTGGTGTTCTGTACGGATCTGTACTGGGTCCTCTGCTGTTTATGATATGCCCAAATGACTTGGATGTAGATGGAGATGTGTGGGTACGTAAGTTTGCGGATGAGACGAAGATCGGTGAACAAAAGCAAAGTTGCTGGGAAAGCTCAGCAGGTCTGGCAGCATCTGTGAAGGAAATAACAGATTGGTGAAGTTGTGGATAGTGTAGAAGGCTGTTAGTTGCAGATATGGGCAGAGAAATGGCAGGTGGTGTTTAAGTCATGTAAGTGTGAGGGGCTGTACTCAGGGAGGCCAAATGTGAAGGAAAAGTACACAGTTAATGACAGTGTCCTGAACAGTATTGATGTACAGAGTGATACTGGGGTTCAAGTTTATAGCTCCCTGAAAGTGGGTCACATAATTCGATAGTCTCTCTGTCTGCCTTGACCCAACCATCACTCCCTCCCAGAAATGAGTTATTCCCACCCCTCACAGATCTCATTACGGTCCTGTTCTGCCCGAAAGGTTGTCTGCTCCTTTCTTCCAGATGTTGCCTTGCCTGCTGTGTCCTTCCAGCCTCCTGTTTTTACACAATGACCCATCGACTTACTAGATGCCCTTACCTCTGATGCAACAAACCTCTGACACGGCCATCCCCAACGCGGCTACCCCAGGACGTGTCAAACCCAGTCCACATTCTCCCTGACATGGCTACTCCCCAGCACGCCTAATCCATCACCCCAACGCAAATACCCCCTGACACACTAACCCTGGACACACTAACCCTGGACACACTCAACGCAACATAACTGCCCCCTGACATGGCTATGTCCTGGCAGACCTGCCTCTTGACACCACTGCACCCTAGAAAAAACTAACTCTCGACTGAATTGCCCCCGACAACACTGTCCCCCGAAAGGACTGCATTGTCACAGCTCCCCCAAACATGACTGCTCCCCAACACAACTACCCTTGCCATGACGACCCCCGCCACATGACTGCCCCTGGCATGGGTACTTTCCAACACGAATGCTAATCCGACATAACTAACCCCCATCACATCTACCCCCTGAAGGGACAATGCCCCAACAGGACTAACACCCCTGCCCCCCACCACAACTGCCACCAACATGACGAACAGACCTGAAATGACTGCCCCCTAACATTACTACCCCCAACACGTCTGCATCCTGACACAACTATTCCTCAACATGTCTGTCCCTTGACATCACCAACCAATCCCATTACGTGACTGTCCATGAAATGTTGAGCTCCCTGATTACATCTACCCCTCTGGCACAACTACCCCTGACATGATAACTATTCTGTCAGGACCAGTCCCTGACACAACATAATTCACTGACACAACAGTGCTCCTAACACACATTACCCCTGCAATAACTACAACCTTCATATACCTTCTTACCTGACAGAACTACTTCCTTCAGTTGAAACTTTTCATCACGTTTGGGGCATTCTCCAAACTTGTGTTGACCAAAGGACTGAAATGCAAGAAGCCAACAATCCAAAGGGATAGAGCAACAATTTCTCCAGCACCAAAAGAGGGTGCTGTTCGGCCAGAAGTGAGAGGAGATACAGCTTTGAATGTTAACTGTTCGTCTTCATCTTCTGATGACCTGTTTACTATTTTGTAAGTAGAATTCTAAGTCAGAGCGGTGGAGTAGGGGCAGTGGGGTGGGGGGTCCTGGAGGACTCCAGGAAGCTGCTCCTCAGATGGATAGACTCTCTGGAAAATTCCAGTTTAACACGCTGCATCAGCAGCTAGCTTTTGCTGATGGATTTCTGCTGAAAGCAAATGGATGTCCATTCAGTATGTGTAAGAGAGAGAGGTCCCCAAACCTCTTCTCTTTACACACTGATGGAAAATTCTACAGTCAGCACTTAGGTTCTTAGCAATCTTACTCTCATACTCTATTCCCCTCTTAGCAATCACCCTTTTGCTGACTTTGAAACTTGACCCAACCCTTAGGCCGACTGTTTTTCTCATCAATTTGTGCGCCACCTTTTTGCATCTCACGCTGTCACTAACTTCCATTTTAAGCCATGATTTTTTCCAATTTTTGTATTCTTGTTCCAAATTGGGACATATTTTTGTAGCTCACGCATTCACTCCTTAAATGTTTGCCACTGCCTATCCACTGTCATTCCTTTCTGTAGTATTTCCCAATCCATCATAGCCAACTCACGTTATAAACCGTCGTAGTTTCCCTTCTTAAGATTCTGGACTCTTGTCTCAAAAGCAAAATCTTCACTCCCAATCTTCATGAAGAATTCTATCATATTGTGGTCGCTTATACGTAAAAGGATCTCCCGGAACTATATTACCAATTATTTCTTTCTCATTGTATAATACCCAGGGAAATGTGGCCTCTCCTTTAGTTGGCTTCTCCTTTAGTTGTTTCATCAATCTATTTGCTCAAAATATATGCAGATTAATGTCAGTCATGATTACATCTATTCCTTTACTGCATGCAGTTCTGATTTTCCATTCCATGTCATTCCTGAAAGGACCATGGCATTTTGATGGTCTGGGTATCACTACAAGAATCTTTTTGTGCCTGTTGGCATTTCTCAACTCTACCCAGATTCTGCACTATCTGAGCTAATCACTTTCCTCAACATTGAGTTTATATCCTCTTTAACTAGTAATTCAACTCTACTGCCTTTTCCATTTTCGCTGTTCTTCCCAAATACTGAATACTCTCGAATAGTCAGTTCCCACCTGGTCCCCCTGCAGCCATTTCTCTACAATCCCAATGAAATCATACCCATTTACATCCATCTGTGTGATAGGTGCAGGAGTTGACCATTCAGCCCTTCAAGCCTTCAGCACCATTCAGTACGATCTTGGCTGATCAAGCCATTTCAGTATCCCATTCCTGCTTTTTCTCCCTATCCCCGAACCATTTAGATACAAGGACCATGCCAGTCTCCCTCTTGAGTCTATCTAATGAAATGCTGTCAGCACTTTTCTGTGGTAGAGAATTCCACAGGTTCACAACTCTCTGAGTGAAGAAGTTTTTCCTCATCTCAATCCTGAATAGCTTACCCCTTATTCTCAGACTATCACCCCCTATTCCAGACTTCCCCAACATTGGGTACATTCTTCCTACATCAAGCCTGTCCAGTCCCATCAGGATTTTATACGTTCCTTTGAGATCCCCTCATTCTTCTAAATTCCAGTGAGTACAAGACCAGTCGATCCAATATTTCTTCATATGTCATTCTTGCCATCGCAGTAATTAGTCTGGTGGACCTTCGCTGGACTCCCTTAATGGCAGGATTGTGGTTCTCACACGAGGAGAACAAAACTGCACACACTACTCAAGGTTTGGCTTCACCAAGGCACTGTATAACTGCAGCAAGACATTCCTAAGCTTCCTTTGAAATCCTCTTGCTTTGAAGGCCAGCATGCGTAAGCTTTCATCACAGCACAGACAGAGATCATTCAGGTCATCATACCTACATTGGCTGTTGTAGAGAATATCATTGCCGAGTGCTGGATATCACAGCTATTACAGAGACGTGGCTCAGGGATGGCAGCTTAATGTTCCAGGGTACAGATACCACAGGAAATATAGAAATGGGGGCATGGGGGGGCGGGAATGTGACATTCGTGGGACATTCCTTCAGACATGGAAGGATGACGCCGAGGAATGTGAAGACAAAGGCCATCGTGGAACTTCCAAAGCCATCCTTGATGAAAGAGGTGCTTCGATTTTTGTGACTGAACAGATTCTACTGGTAATTTGTGACAAACTTTAGGAGCATGGTGGCGCCGCTGAAGAATTTGATGAAGAAGACCATGAAATTTAGGTAGACAGAACAATGTCAGGAGGCATTTGAGAATTTAAAAGCCACATTAACCAACGCACCAGTTTTAGCTGTGCCAAATTTCTTCAAATCCTCGAAAGTCGTGATTGATGCCAGTGATACAGGGGTTGGAGCTGTGTTGATGCAGAAATATGATGGTAGAATTGAAAGTCCAATTGGATATTTCTCAAAGAAACTCAATACTCATCAGAGAAAATACTCCACCGTTGAAGAAAGAGTTATTGAGTTTTACGAACAATATTTCAGAGATGGTTGTGTAAAACAGACCACAATCCTCTCACTCCTCAGGAAAAGTTTAAGCACAACAATATTAGACTCCTTGATTGGAGTTTTATGTTACAGGCTTTTACAAATTGTACATGTTGCGGAATGGAAAAACGTTACTGCAGATGTGTTATTGCAAGTTCGAAAGAAAATGTGCAGAAAAGGATAGAACTGGTACGGTCTCATGTGTTATATATATGTACAATTAGTAGGAAAGGTATAACTTAGTACTGAATTATGTATTCTGTGGCAAGAGCATTCAGATTTTTTTAAAAATTGAAGCCATCTTCTCATGATGATTTTTTTTAGTAGGGGAGGAGTTAGGAAGTTGGGTAGAGATTTCACGAACTGGAAGGCAGGAAGTTAGAATTTGTTGGGAAGAATGAACATTTGGAAAAGAATACCATAGTCCCTTTAAGAGCTTGTGCTTGGTCTCTGCTTGGAAGTTTATAAATGCAGGGGCACAGAAAGTGCCTGAATGGAAACATTTTGTATCGAAAAGCCAAGCAGCACTTTTTGCAAGACAACAAGTTTGAATTTGGCCAATTAATTTAAACAAAGCACTTAGACACAGATAGCCAATAAAATTTAAACCTGTTTCCCATTTCTGAAGAAGGGTCTTGACCCGCAACATCAGCTTTCCTGCTTCTCTGATGCCGTTTGGCATGCTGTGTTCATCCAGCTCTAAACCTTGTGATCTAAAATTTAAATCTAAATCTGTTGACAGCCCGAACCCAATAATATTGTGAGAATTTGTTGCATCATTATTGGTATTTAAGAAAGTGGTTTTTTTTAAATCAACAGGGAAAGAGAGAGAACCAAATGCCATAAGACAACACCTTTCACTCTCAGAGAAAGATAACAAGGTGTGAAGCTGGCCAAGCAGCATCTCAGGAGCACAAAGGATGATGTTTCGGGCCTAGGCCCTTCATCAGACTCTCAGAGAAAGCCTATCTAATTTATAGGTACCATGGTTGTTTCACTAAAAGTCCTCACACAAACAACGATGCAAAGACTTCTGTAAAGAACCACCATCAGGAGAACGACTGCAGAAAGCAGGAAGTTCCAGAAGACAGTCTCTGTGGACTTGGAAAAATAAAGTTTTAATTTATTGTGTTCTTATTAATTGGATTTATTAAGTGGGACTTGTGTTTACTTGAACAGCATTCCAATTAAAATCAGTGAAGGTTTAGTTGGTATAATTGGGGGAAATTATTTGATTTGTTGGTATCTCTTTTAATTTGTGGGGGACTCGATTAATAGGGGTCACGATTTCAAGGTGAGAGGGGAAAAGTTAAAGACAGATATGTGAGGAAAGTTCTTTACGCAGAGGGTGTTGGGTGTCTGGAACGCGTTGCCAGCGGAAGTGGTAGAGATGGGCACAATAGCATAATTCAAGATGTATCTAGATACACACATGAATAGGCAGGGGGCAGAGGAATACAGATCCTTGGAAAATAGGGTGACAGGTTTAGACAGAGGATCTGGATCAGAGCAAGAAGGGCCTGTTCCTGTGCTGTAATTTTCTTTGTTCTATGTTCTTTGTGCAGATTCTCAAGCGTCAGCAGTTCCTACTATCTCTGCGCTAGCTCTCAGACTGCTCTCTGGGGAGGCATGTGTCTTATTGAGATGTTAATTGCTGGACAGGAACCTCCCTGGCCATTGAGATGTTAATTCTCGGGCAGCAAAGCTTCACCATTTTTTGTTTTTAAATATCTATTTTAAGCTTGTTAGTTATGTCAATGTAGTTTGAAAGGGTTAAACATTGGTTCCCCACTGGCATCTAAGAGCCTGATTGTAGACACCACAGCAGAGTGGATTTGGGAAGAGAGTGGGGACATTTGCTGAGGATCTCTCAGGCTTTTCCTGCTGTCATTGTGTCTCCCAAAAGAGAACTCTCTTACTCTCTGTCTTCTTCCCCTGTGTCTCTCTGCCCCGCACTACATGAGCCATTTCAAGCTTGACTTTCAATTTTTATTTCCTTTCCCCTTCTTGAATATATCAGCAGGGCTTGAGAATTTAAAACATTGATCACATGCTTGCTCTTCAAGCACAACCATTTCCCTGTCTCAAATCCCAACTCACCCCCCATGCAGGGCTTGAAAGAACAGGGAACTTTACATTGGTTTCATCAGGGCGTTTATTCAGTGAGATTTTGAACTCATGTATTCTGACTGAAGTGTGTGTGTGTGTGTGTGTGTGTGTGTGTGTGTGTGTGTGTGTGGGAAGAGGGGCTGGTGGGGAGACAATGAGACCCTGGCTGTCTGTGTATGCCCATCTGAGTGCAGTTTGAGTGTCAGTAATTTCATGATGTACTCACAATGTGACTGTCCATGTCCCTGGCCCAGTCATTTTCCACAAAACACACTCAGTTCCTTACTCTCATTCCCATTCTCTCTGACACACACTACTCCACAAATTCAACACCAAGATCTTTTGTTTGATTTTTTTTCTGACCTGCTGTCCTTAACAACCACATGAACATTTGTCTGAAGCCCATGTGCCATGTACTGCTCCCAAACACGTCATCTGATCCTAATAGAATTTGGTAAAGGACCCTTTCAGTGTCAAGGGGGAGGTGAGTCTTGAGCCTGACTCAGTTGTGCGAATGTTGGCTTCCTAAACCTGACATATGCTTCTTTTCCCTTTTGACTAAATTCATAACCTCACTCATTATACAAGGGTCTCTTACCTTGCCATCCTTTTCCTTCCTGCTTAAAACAACATGCCAGTCCTGAACTCTCATCAGCAGGTCTTTCATTAGTTCCCACATGGCAAATGTGGACTTGCCTGATAACAGATCCTCCCAATTTAATCTCGCTAGCTCCTGGCAGGTTTCAGGGTTTTGGTTAATTTTACATTCAGAATAACAGCGACCAGAATAACAGGTAGATTTGGAATAACCATAAATGGAGGGTGAGTTCCAGACTGAAATATATTCAAGAGTTCGAGAGTGGACTAATGACTGATAACTGGAATTGAGTTACATAATGAACATGTATGGAGGTTTTTGGGGTGGTTTATATACAGAATACCTGGTACTCAGAAATGAACTGCACATTAGAATCTAATCGAGGGGTTTGGTGTTGTTTATATGTAGAATAATAGATACTCAAGAGAGAGCTATGGACTGGAATCAAATTGAAAGTTTCCAGGTGTTTTATGCACAGACCCACGGATACCCGGGAGTGAGTTTCACACGAGAATCTAATTATGGCAAAGGAAGTTGGATACAGAGTAAAGCTGTCATAAGATTGTCCCCAACACACACTTCCAGGACAGGCACATAGGTACAAATCTTCCTCTATGTGACCAGAGAATGATTATCTTCCATCTGCTGATGTACTGCATTGTGTGTGTCACCGTGTCAACTCTGAAGCATCCTTGGATTCGTTGGAATTTAGAAGAATGAGGGAGTATATCATAAAAACAAATAAAATCATGATGCCACTGGACAGGCTAGATGCAGGAAGTATGTTGCCAATGTTGGGGAAGTCCAGAACAGTCAAAGAATAAGGAGTAAGCCATTTAGGGCTGAGATGTGGAAGAATTTCTTCACTCAGTGAATTGTGAACCTGTGGGCTTTTCTCCAGGTATATTTCAGGAAGCGTGTGGGGCCATTTCATTAGATAGATTCAAGAGGGAGCTGGACATGTCACAGTATCCCTATTGTGCAGAAATAGGCCCTTTGGTACAACAAATCCAAACTAACCCTCAGCGCATCCCACCGAAAGCCATCCCCTCTTCCCTACCTAATCTACACATCCATGATCGCAATGTGCAATTTAACATGCCCAATCCACGTGATCTGCACATCTTTGAGCTGTGGGAGGATACCGGAGCACCCAGAGGAAACCCACGCAGGCATGGAGAGAATGTACAAACTCCACACAGACAGTCGCCCGAGGCTGGGATCAAACCTGGGCCCCTGGGCGCTTTGAGGCAGCAATGCTAGCTACCGTGCTGTCCTTTGAGGCTAACAGGATCATGGGGTATGGGGAGAGTGTGGATTGAGATACGGAGATTGCCTGATCAGCCATGATCATATTGAATTGTGGTGCAGGCTCGAAGGGCCTGAATGGCCTCACCCTACAGCTATATTTTATGTTTCCACATCTCTATATTTGGGCCTATAACTCTCTCTGTCTCTGAAATTACCTCACCATTACCTCAATATCACTGAATAAACTTCAAAGCAGCTCAAATACCTGTATAACACTTTGGGACACCATTAAGATAGTTAAAAAGTGCTTTATAAAATGTCCATCCACCAGTTTCAATGAAAATATTCAGTGTGTTTCCTTTCTATATTTCTGCTGACCAAAAATCACACAGAAAAGAACCAAACAGTGAACCTGCACAGCGGTGGGACCCAGCAGTGAACCCGCACAGCGGTGGGGCCCAGCAGTGGACCCGCACAGCTCTGTGGCATAGCAGTAAAACTGCACATCTGTGTGAACCATCAGTGAACCTGAACAGTTGTGTGATGAAGCATAGGATGTGCACAGCTCTGTGACAATTTGGTGAATCTGCACAGATATGTGTCAGACCGGTGAGCCAACACAGATATCCTGGTGTCATTTGATTTCTGACCTTGCCCACCCCAGTCCAAAACTAACCTCCATCCCTGGAGGGAAGCTCTGGCTGCTGTTGTTATACTGTTACAGGAACATCCAGAGAATCTGCACAACAGGTCCGATGGATACCATCACTTCAGCAAGTGAGAAAGGCTCCAGGTTGGTGCAAACTGGTCACCTGACAATTACTGGTTAACGGTATCATGTCCCAACAGATTTAGAGCTGTGGGAATTTCCTCATAGTTAACCCTTTCCCAATGACAGAGGTGTTGAAAACATTCTGGCTGGTTCAGATTAATACCGCTAAGCCAAGCTAAGTGCACCTGATGAACTCAGACTTTATCAGGTTCAAACTCTTAATTTTTAGAATAGTGGGAACTTAGATGACTGAGAAACAGGGTAGAAAGTACTCAGTGGCACGTTGAATGATTCCAGCCTGAGGAGTTAATTGCATATTTAACACATAATCAGGAGACAACAAACAAGTAGAATAGAGATCATGGGAACTGTAGATGCTGGAGAATCCAAGATAACAAAGTGTGAAGCTGGATGAACACTGCAGGCCAAGCAGCATCTCAGGAGCACAAAAGCTGATGTTTCGGGCCTTGGCCCTTCATCAGACTCTCAGAGAAAGCCTATCTAATTTATAGGTACCATGGTTGTTTAGCTGAATGTCCTCACACAAACAATGATGCAAAGACTTCTGTAAAGAACCACAATTAGGAGAATGACTGCAGAAAGCAGGAAGTTCCAGAAGACAGTCTCTGTGAACTTGGAAAAATAAAGTTTCAATTTACTGTGTTCTTATTAATTGGATTTATTAAGTGGGACTTGTGTTTATTTGAACAGCATTCCAATTAAAATCAGTGAAGGAGTAGTTGGTATAATTGGGGGAAATTATTTGGTTTGTTGGCATCTCTTTTAATTTGTTCATTGTTGAGATCAAATAAACTAATTGTCACTTGTTATTTATGAAGTGAATCAGGGGTTTCATTTCCTTTCACCATTAATTTGACAAAATACTAGGGGAAATGATAAGCTTCTCTCGGTGTTTTGGGGGTAGAAGGGAACTTGCACTCCTGTAATACCGGATTTGGGTTTATGTCGTTTTAGAGGTCAGTAGGGTTTGAACCGTTCCCTCTCCAAAACACTCACACGTGAGTGCTTGGCTGCCCTGGTCACATTGCTTTTGCTGATCAGTTTGCAACATCTAAATGTCTCATAGACTGTCCACAACCGCCACATGGCAGCACCTTCTACAGCAGCAGTCAGGGAGGATAGCAAGAATCTTTTTCCCAGAGTGGGGGACTCGATTAATAGGGGTCACGATTTCAAGGTGAGAGGGGAAAAGTTAAAGACAGATATGTGAGGAAAGTTCTTTACGCAGAGGGTGTTGGGTATCTGGAACGCGTTGCCAGCGGAAGTGGTAGAGATGGGCACAATAGCATAATTCAAGATGTATCTAGATACACACATGAATAGGCAGGGGGCAGAGGAATACAGATCCTTGGAAAATAGGGTGACAGGTTTAGACAGAGGATCTGGATCAGAGCAAGAAGGGCCTGTTCTTATGCTGTAATTTTCTTTGTTCTATGTTCTTTGTGCAGATTCTCCAGCGTCAGCAGTTCCTACTATCTCTGCGCTAGCTCTCAGACTGCTCTCTGGGGAGGCATGTGTCTTATTGAGGTGTTAATTGCTGGACAGGAACCTCCCTGGCCATTGAGATGTTAATTCTCGGGCAGCAAAACTTCACCATTTTTTGTTTTTAAATATCTATTTTAAGCTTGTTAGTTATGTCAATGTAGTTTGAAAGGGTTAAACATTGGTTCCCCACTGGCATCTAAGAGCCTGATTGTAGACACCACAGCAGAGTGGATTTGGGAAGAGAGTGGGGACATTTGCTGAGGATCTCTCAGGCTTTTCCTGCTGTCATTGTGTCTCCCAAAAGAGAACTCTCTTACTCTCTGTCTTCTTCCCCTGTGTCTCTCTGCCCCGCACTACATGAGCCATTTCAAGCTTGACTTTCAATTTTTATTTCCTTTCCCCTTCTTGAATATATCAGCAGGGCTTGAGAATTTAAAACATTGATCACATGCTTGCTCTTCAAGCACAACCATTTCCCTGTCTCAAATCCCAACTCGCCCCCCATGCAGGACTAGAAAGAACAGAGAACTTTACATTGGTTTCATCAGGGCATTTATTCAGTGAGATTTTGAACTCATGTATTCTGACTGAAGTGTGTGTGTGTGTGTGTGTGTGTGTGTGTGGGTGTGTGTGTGTGTGTGTGTGTGTTGGGAAGGGGGTGTGGGTGGGAAGAGGGGCTGGTGGGGAGACACTGCCTGTCTGTGCATGCCCATCTGAGTGCAGTTTGAGTGTCAGTAATTTCATGATGTACTCACAATATGACAGTCCATGTCCTTGGCGCAGTCATTTTCTACAAAACACACTCAGTTTCTTACTCTCATTCCCATTCTCTCTGACACACACTACTCCACAAATTCCAAACCAGGATCTTTTGTTTGATTTTTTTCTGACCTGCTGTCCTTAACAACCACATGAACATTTGTCTGAAGCCCATGTGCCATGCCCAAACACATCATCTGATCCTAATAGAGTGTGGTACAGGACCCTTTCTGTAGAGAGAGTGAGTTCCAGACTGGGATACATTCGAGAGTTCTAGAGTGGACTAATTACAGATGACTGGAATCGAGTTACTTAATGAACACGTATGGAGGTTTTTGGGGTGGTTTATATACAGAATACCTGATACTCAGAAATGAACTGCACATTAGAATCTAATCGAGGGGTTTGGTGTTGTTTATATGTAGAATAATAGATACTCAAGAGAGAGCTACGGACTGGAATCAAATTGAAAGTTTCCAGGTGTTTTATGCACAGACCCACGGATACCCGGGAGTGAGTTTCACACGAGAATCTAATTATGGCAAAGGAAGTTGGATACAGAGTAAAGCTGTCATAAGATTGTCCCCAACACACACTTCTAGGACAGGCACATAGGTACAAATCTTCCTCTATGTGACCAGAGAATGATTATCTTCCATCTGCTGATGTACTGCATTGTGTGTGTCACCGTGTCAACTCTGAAGCATCCTTGGATTCGTTGGAATTTAGAAGAATGAGGGAGTATATCATAAAAACAAATAAAATCATGATGCCACTGGACAGGCTAGATGCAGGAAGTATGTTCCCAATGTTGGGGAAGTCCAGAACAGTCAAAGAATAAGGAGTAAGCCATTTAGGGCTGAGATGTGGAAGAATTTCTTCACTCAGTGAATTGTGAACCTGTGGGCTTTTCTCCAGGTATATTTCAGGAAGCGTGTGGGGCCATTTCATTAGATAGATTCAAGAGGGAGCTGGACATGTCACAGTATCCCTATTGTGCAGAAATAGGCCCTTCGGTACCACAAATCTACACCAACCCTCACAGCATCCCACCCAAACCCATCCCCCATAACCCACATAATCTACACATCCAGGAACACGATGTGCAATTTAGCACGGCCAATCCACTTGAACTGCACATCTTTGTGAAATGGCAGGAATCCAGAGCACCCAGAGGAAACCCACGCAGACACGGGGAGAATGTGCAAACTCCACACAGACAGTCGCCCGAGGCTGGGATCGAACCTGTGTCCCTGGGCGCTTTGAGGCAGCAGTGTTAGCTACCGTGCTGTCCTTTGAGGCTAACAGGATCAACGGGTACGGGAAGAGGTTGGAATTAGATTGCCTGATCATTTTGAATGTTGGTGCTCATTCAAATGGCCTGAATGGCCTCACCCTGCAGCTATTTTCTATGTTTCCATGTTTCCATATCTGGCTCTATAACTCTCTCTGTCTCTGAAATTACCTCCCCATTCCCTCAATATCTCTGAATAAACTTCAAAATAGCCCAAGTGCCTGTATCATACTTTGGGACACCATTTCGATATTTAAAAAGTGCTTTATAAATGTCCATCCATCAGTTTCATTGAGAATATTCAATGTGTTTCCTTTCTACATTTCTGCTGACCACAAATCACACAGAAACGAACCAAACAGTGAACGTGCACAGTGGTGGGACCCAGCATGAACGTGCACAGCGGTGGGGCCCAGCAGTGGACCTGCACAGCGGTGGGGTCCAGCAGTGAACGTGCACAGCGGTGGGAGCCAACAGTGAACGTGCATAGCGGTGGGGCCCAGCAGTGGACCTGTACAGCTCTGTGGCACAGCAGTAAAACTGGACATCTGTCTGAACCATCAGTGAACCTGCACAGTTGCGTGAAGGAACATCAGAGATGAAGGGTCTAGGCCCGAAACTTCAGCTTTTGTGGTCCCGAGATGTTGCTTGGCCTGCTGTGTTCATCCAGCTCCACACTTTGTTACCTTAAACCAGTAGAATATGTAGCTTCTCACATTGATGCTGCCAGTGTCACGCTTTCACCAATATTCAAGATGACCTCCCTCATGCCAGGGTCTTAGATGGGGTAGAATTTGTGAGGTGCATCCAGGAAAGATTCTTGGAACAATATCAGGAAAGCTGCCACCCAGTTGGATAGAGTTGTTAAGAAGGTGCATAGTGTTTTAGCTTTCATTAATGGAGGGATTGAGGTGAAGAGTTGTGAAATTATGGTCCAGCTACACAAAACCCTGGTTCAGCCACATCTGGATTATTGTGTCCAGTTCTGTTGGCTTCATTACAAGAAAGAAGTGGAAACATTGGAAAAGGTGTAGAGGAGATTCACCAGCATGCTACCTGGAATGGAGGGAAGGTCTTATGAGGAAAGGTTGAGAGAGCTAGGGCTTTTCTCTTTTGAATGACAAAAGATGATAGGTGACTTGTTAGAGGTGTACAAAATAATTAGAGGTACAGATAGAGTAGAGAGCCAGAGACTTTTTCTGAGAGTGGAAGTTGCTATTAGAAGGGGACATAGTTTTAAAGTGAGTGGAGGTTGATATCGGGGAGACATCAGAGGTAGGTTCCTTCTTCAGAGAGTGGTGTAGCTTGGAATGTATTGCCAGAGCTGATAGTGGAGTTGGCCTCATTAGGGGCATTTAAGCAGCTCTTACATTGGCAGATGGATGATCGTATAAGGAAGGGATGGAGTTTAGATGGACCTTAGGTTTCCAGTAAACGTTTGGCACAACGTCATGGGCCAAAGGGCCTGTACTGAGCTATACTGTTCTATGTTCTATGTAGATAGTACAACTAGGGAAGGGGATGTACTGGACCTTGTCTTGAGGAATTAGCAAAGTTTCAGTGGGAAGGCAATTTCAAGCAATGATCATAATTCCACTAGTTTTAAGATAGTTACAAATAAGGATAAGACTGGTCCTGGGGTGAAAGTGTTGAATTGGCAGGGTGGAGGTTAATGACATAAGTATTAAACAGGTTCAAGCAGGTCAGTGGGTGACCACCAGGAGAGGCATGTGGGCAGTACATGAGTCTTCTGTGCCTCTGCCCCTCGCAAAAAATGTAAACTATTTTGGACACTGTTGTTGGGGACAGCCTCTCACAGGAAAATAGCAGCAGCAGCAGAGAGGTCTGTGGCACCACAAACGACTGCTGTTAAGCAGGAGGCTGGGTAACACCAGGGGTGAAGTTATCACGAGTCTTCTCCCACCGCCAGTCCACCTGGTCCCTTTCATTTGGCCATGATAACGTCCCTTATTCCCAAATCTGCCCTTTGCCTGCCACGAGCCAACAGTTGAGAAGAACTCAGGCACCCAAGCTCTGAGCCACCTTCTGTGCTCACAATTAAGGTAGAGGTGGGTTTGGCATTTGAGGCAGCCAGAATGTCCCCCTTGATGGGAAAAATGAGAACCACGTATCCTGGAATTCTGAAACAAGAACAGAAATCATCTGAGAGAGAAGTCAGTATGTGTGACAGCATCAATGGAGAGAGAGATTGCACGAGAGAGAGAAAGACAGAAGGAGAAACTGATGGAAGACAGCAATAGAGGACACCAGAGAGACTTTGCTGAGGAGCATGCTGGGAGACATCAGCACAGTCACCACAATTGATCAATGGTGTGAAGGAAGAACCCGGTGTCAAGTCATGGTAAGCCCCAAACATTCCTGTCATGCTTCCATCATTCCCTTCTAGAACCAAAAGAAAGTGGAGGGAGATATTGAGACAGGCTGCTGGGAAGTTTGTTGTCGCCGACAGGGTATTTGGTCAGTTTGTAAAGATTATTATTGAAGTTAAGTTAGTATTCGTGCGGCCTCAGGTGAATACTGGGTGTCAGTGAATAAGATGAGCATGGAAAGATTTTTTATGTTCGTGTCAAGGGGCTGAGCTTGCAGTGAGGGCAGTGGTGTGCTCCTCCTGCCTGATGTCGGAGATCAGAGAGCAATCTAGTGTCCCTGACAGTATCTCTGCAGGAAATTTAAGCAGAATGCTAGGGCACTCTATACATACAATAAAAAGAAAAATTTGGGAGAAGTTAGGGCCACTCAAGGATAATGGAGGGAACGAGTGCTGGGAGATTGACAATGTGGGTGATTCCACAAATAAGTACTTCACACAGGAGAAGCATACGAAGAGCAGTGCGGGACGGCAGCTCAGTGGTTACGAGTGCTGCCTCACGGCACCACGGACCCAGGTTCAATTCCACCCCGGCGACTGTCTGCATGCAGTTTGCACGTTCTCCCCATGTCAATGTTGGTTTCCTCTTGAGTGCTCTGCTTTCATCCCACAGTCCAAAGATGTGCAGGCGAGATGGATTGGCCATGCTAAATTGCCCATTGTGGGACATTTCAGTTAGGTGTGTTAAAAGAGAATGGATCTGGTTGCGATGCATTGAGGGCCGCGGTGCTGTCAGATTTCTTTGTGCATGACCAGGTGCCTTTCTGTCTAACAAAGTGTGAAGCTGGATGAACACAGCAGGCCAAGCAGCATCTCAGGAGCACAAAACCTGACGTTTCGGGCCTAGACCCTTTGTGCTCCTGAGACGCTGCTTGGCCTGCGTGTTTATCCAGCTTCACACTTTGTTATCTTGGATTCTCCAGCATCTGCAGTTCTCATTATCTCTGCCTTTCTGTCTGGGCTGCCTTTTGTTGAGTGGATAATTTGTTGGGGGTGTCTGTGCAGACTACCTGTTACCTTCCTGCTGTGTTTGCACTGTGTCTGGTGTATGGGTTTTGTGATTTCAGAGTTTCACTTGGCCAATGTACCCAGCATTCCTTGCTGCTCAGCCAAGTTGGCAATCGGTGTTTTTGCTCCCAGGAAGCTGCTATAACAGGATAATAAAGCAGTTGTGTGGCATGATTGTCTTTGTTGGTCTGGGAATTGAGTACAACGGTCAGGATGTCATGTTGTAGTTTTATCAGACTTTGGTTCGGCAGCACTTCGCGTATTGTGTTCAACTGTGGTCACCACATTACAGAAAGGATGTTGAGATTTTGGAGAGGGTGTAGAAGAGGTTTACCAGAATGCTGCCTGGATCAGAGGGCATGAGATATAAGGAAAGGCTGGAAAAACTCGGTTCTTGTCTCTGGAGCAGCGGAGGCTGAGTGGATATTTGACACAAGTCTATGAATTAATCACATACATTAGATAACAGCCAGAATCTTTTTCCCAAAATTGAAAGGACTAAAATTATGGTGATGCATTTAAGGTGAGAGGGGGGATTGTTAAAAGGAAATGTAAGGATCAGGATTGTAACACCACATGTTAGGCGTGTGAAATATTGTACAGTTCTATGTTCCATGACAGTCAGAAAGAGCCAATGTTTTGCGTCCAGTTACCCTTCATCAGAATGATTATTGTTTCTGTAGTTGATTCAGAAAGTGTGTGTGTGTGTGTGTGTGTGTGTGTGTGTGTGTGTGAGTGAGAGAGAGAGAGAGAGAGAGAGGGAGATGATATTGACCCATTAATATACAGAGATGGCACAGCAGTCTTAACGAAGTGTCAGCCACTGCTCCAGTGCCCTTGCTTTGATCAGGGATCCTCTTTAGTCTCCTCCACTGACCCCATATGGGGGTCATCCACTGGGGTGGGAGTGTAATGTGTAAGATACGGGAATACTTTGTCGCAAACTGAGTTTACATTTGGGTAGAGTGCGGGCATTTCAACCACTGGTGGGCATTTGGGCAAGAACAGACGGAACATGCTTGTACCAGTTTAGTGTCAGTTTTTGAATCTAAACTTGGCTGGGGATGGGGAGGGTGACATGTAAAGTGCCTTCCATACCCCTTTACCATTCCATAGAGATGTCACAGGGATTGCACTCTCCTGTTTGCAGTTGGCACTGTTGCAATTGACTCTGGCCAGAGAGCATTCTGGTGGTGGCAATCTCTTGATTTCAAAGTAGGAGAGAGACAAATGAGTTTATGTCTTCAGTCCAGTGAGCCTTCTATTTTTGGGATTGCTGTCAATAAGCCTTGTCTTGAGGAGGTTTTGCTTTCCCAAGTACAGTGCCTGCTGCCACCTGTGCTGGTTTGATGGTGTAGGTCTCCTGCGAACATTTATCATCACTTTTTCTCAGCTGGTTTCATCTATCTCTAAAAACCAAAAGAACTGCGGATGCTGTAAATCAGGAATAAAAAAAAGTTGCTGGTAAAGCTCAGAAGTTCTGGCTAGAATCTGTGAAGAGAAAATCAAATTGAACATTTTGGGTCTGGTGACCATTCCTCAGAAAATCCCTCTGATTTTCTCTTCATAGATGCTGCCAGACCTGCTGAGCTTTTCCAGCAACTTCTGTTTTTGTTTCATCTATCTCTGTTTCACTTTGATTGAGTCCTTTGTCAGAGCCAATTCATACAGGGTGTGACATTGTCAAAGCAGTTTGCGAGACAGCTGTCTGAGTCCCCGAGTCGGAAAAGACGCAGTGAGATCCATTCCTACCCATGGTGACCCTATTAATAATGTGCCAACAGTGCAACATTCAATGATCATTTGATAGCACGATGTGAAATGGAAGCTTTGTAGTGATCAAGACTAACACAGTAGTGGATTTAAAGAGACTTGAGATAACCTGCCAAAACTCTACATCGAAGCTACATGTTTGCAGTTTTAACAGGGAGGAGCTGAAATGAGTCAGTACTGCGTTTCAGCTGCATGCACACATTATCGAGTGAGGGCACCAATTTCGGGCTGTACCCAGCTGTTTGACCCTCTGTCTTGCAAGAAGTTTTAAAGAAGACAAAGACGCAATGATTTTGTTTTTGTCACAATCAAAAGTTTCGTTTCTCAAGGATAGTAAGAACTGCTGATGCTGAAGTCAGAGATACCACAGTGTGCAGCGGGAGGAATACAGCAGGTCAGGCAGCATCAGGCAAGCAGGAAAATAAATGTTTTGGTTCGGGATCCCCCTGAAGATTGTTTTAGCCAGGAACTTCGCTTTTCCTGCTTCCTGACCTGCCCTGTTTCTCCAGCTCCACACTGTGTTCCCTCTTCATCTGTCAGGCTCTTTCGGGAAACACACACACTCTCACACACAATCTCTCTTTACAAAGAGTAGAGTTGAAATACCAGGTGCAGTGGCAATGGACGGGTAAAATTTGAGTGTTTTGGGCTGTAACAGCGGCTGGTGTTCCGGGAATAAAACCATTCCAAACAGGAGGCAAAGAGTGAGGAGCAGTCCTGCTTCCAGCCACACCCATGGCATGGGAGCAGTTCCACCCTACGACATGTCTAACCCCAAACCAAACTCCCTTTGACAGGACTACTCCCAACAAGACTAATCCATCACAGCTACCATGAAACGACTACCCACTGAAACACTAACCCCAGACACACCTGCCCCTTGACACAATTACCCCCTGGCAAGCTACATTTAAGTCGTCATTGGACAAGCATATGGAGGTTCATGGAATAGTGTAGGTTAGATGGGCTTCAGATCGGTATGACAGGTTGGCACAACATCGAGGGCCGAAGGGCTTGTACTGTGCTGTTATGTTCTATGTTGTGTTAACCCTGGACACAACTTCCCCCGATACATTAACCCCAGATCGAACTGCCCCTGACAAGAATACTCCCTGAATCGACTATGCCCAGGCACAGCTAATACTTCACAGATCTGCACCCCAACCCCCCACCAATACATCTGCCTCTTGACACCACTGTGCCCTAACATAACTACCTCTGGCATGAAATTGGCCCGAACACCACTGACCTCTGAAAGGACTGCACTGTCACAGCTACGCCGAACACGACTGACCACAAACACAACTGCCCCTGTCATGACTGATGCCCCACACGAATGCCAGTCCAACATAACTAACCATCAACACAGCTACCACATCACAACTACCCCTGAAGTGACAAATTCCCAAAGGGATCTGACCACGCCCATCATGAATCCCACCCACACGATGAACACTCCTGACACGACTGCTCCAGAACATTACTAACCCCAACATGTCTGCATCCTGACACAACAACTCATCAACATGTCTGTCCCCTGACGTCACCAACCGATCCCATTACATGACTGTCCATGATAAGTTGAGCTCCCTGATTACATCTACCCCTCTGGCACAACTACCCCTGACATGATAACTGCTCTGTCAGGACTAGTCCCTGACACAACAACTTCCCTGACACAACGATGCTCCTAACACACATTACCCCTGCAATAACTACCCCCTTCGTATCCCTTCTTACCTGACGGAACTATTTCCTTGAGTTGAAACTTTTCATCATGTTTGGCACATTCTCTAAATTTGTGTTGACCAAAGGACTGAAATGCAAGAAGCCAACAATCCAAAGGGATAGAGCAACAATTTCTCCAGCATCATAAGAGGATGCTGCTCGGCCAGACACGAGAGGAGATACAGCTTTGACTGTTACCTGTTCATCTTCATCCACTGATGGCCTGCCAGCAGGCTCGGGTCAGGGATTGGGGAAGGTGCCCAAACAAGCTGCTCATTTGGGTGTTACAGCAGTTTGCAATCACCCTCACCTTCCCGAGCTGACTATTTTACAAGTAGGGTTCTAACTCAGAGGTCGGGGTGGGTTCACCTCTGGAGAACTCCTCGGATGAGTAGACTCTCTGGAAAATTCCAGTTTAACTCGTTGCATTCCTTCAGCAGATAGCTTTTGCTGATGGATTTCTGCTGAAAGCAAATGAGTGTCCATTCAGTTTGCGTAAGAGAGGTTCCCAAACCTCTTATCTTTACACACTGATCGAAAATTCTCCTGTCTGCTCTTCGGTTCTCAGTCATCTTATTGTCATATTCTATTCCCCACTTTGTAATCTACCTTTTGCTTCACTTTTGCTGACTTCTAAATTTTCCCAACACTTCGGTCTTTTCTTTTTCTCATCAATTTGTATGCCACCTTTTTGCATCTAATGTGATTACTAACTTCCTTTTTAAGCCATGATTTTCCTCTCTTTTTTCATCTTGTTCCAGACAGGGATATATCAATTTTGTAGTTCACTTATTCACTCCTTAAATGTTCACCATTGCCTATCTACTGCCATTCCTTTCTGTAACATTGCCCAATCCATCATAGCCAACTCACACTGTGTACCATGATAACAAAGTGTGGAGCTGGATGAACACAGCAGGCCAAGCAGCATCTCAGGAGCACAAAAACTGACGTTTCGGGTCTAGACCCTTCATCAGAGAGGGGGATGGGGAGAGGGTTCTGAAATAAATAGGGAGAGAGGGGGAGGCGGGCCGAAGATGGATAGAGGAGAAGATAGGTGGAGAGGAGAGTATAGGTGGAGAGGTGGGGAGGGGATAGGTCAGTCTGGAGAGCATGGACAGGTCAAGGAGGCGGGATGAGGTTGGTAGGTGGGAAATGGAGGTGCGGCTTGAGGTGGGAGGAGGGGATAGGTGAGAGGAAGAACAGGTTAGGGAGGCGGGGACAAGCTGTGCTGGTTTTGTGATGCAGTGGGGGGAGGGGATGAGCTGGGCTGGTTTTGGGATGCAGTGGGGGAGGGGGAGATTTTGGCATCAATGTGGACTTCACAAGCTTCAAAAACTGTGACCCTATTTTCAAGGATCTATGAACCTGTACCCTTTGATCTCTTCGTTCTATAACAATCCTCAAGGCCCTACATTTAATGATGTAAGTCCTGCCCTGTTTTGCTTCACAGAAATGCAACACCTTGCATTTATCTAAATTGAGCTTTATCTGTCAGGATCATTTTCAGAGACCCTCACGGACTTGATGCAATAACAAGGCACTGACCTGTTTAGAAAAACACAAACCCTTTATTACAAAGCAAGTACAAGCTGTGGAGAATCAGTGTACTTAACCCGACACAGAGTGCAGAGTCTCATAAGTAATTCTCCCCGAGCAGCGGACAGTCCTGCTTTTTACTAAGTCATAATACATAATACAATTTCACATCTCACAATGACATGATGCATGAAACAATTATTACAACAGACAAAGACAGAATACAAAACAATTATTACATCAAGAACATAAAAGACCAAGATATAGTATCGATCATTCGTGAAGGAGGCGATTTCAAGTTGTTAACGAGACAGATTGTAATTTCAAGTTGCCGATGTGTCTGACTGGAACAAAGTCAGTGCCCTGGCCCCTTTGTCAGAGACAGAAGTTACGTACTTCAGAAGTCTCACACCTTTACAAATACACCTCACTTAACATTATTTGAGACAGTTTCTCTTAATTTAATATAGAAGTATAAAAATCAATGGGATGTTATCCCAATAACATCTCACATCTGCCATTCTCAGCCCAATGGCCCAGACAGAGTTATTTGGGTCATTTTATCTGCATTGGTTGCTCAAGAAAATATCATTGCTGAGTTTAATCTCCTGCTTTGCCTCAACACCCTTGCAGCACATGTTCTACACTACAATACAGTACAATTCCTTCATGAATGATAATGATATCAAAGCAGTGTGGGCCTCGAGGAATGCAGCAGGTCAAGGAGCATCAAACAAGCAGGAAAGTCAACGTTGCAGATTGGGACCCATCATCGGGATTGGAGAGGCCGAAAGGAGATCAGAAAGATAGAGAGGGAGGGGATGGAGTTGGGGGAAGGTAGGTGGGCTGGTGATTGGTGGTTTCAGGTCAGAGATTGTGGAGATTGGTCAATGGCAAGGGTGGGTCTGATAGGCGAGAAGGAAGATGGTTGTGTCAGGACAAAGAGAAGGGAAGAAGAGGGAGGGTGAGACATGGAGTGAGATGAGGAATGGTGTGATATTGAAGTCAGTGAATTCTATGTTGAGACGATTAGGGTGTAAGATCCCCAACTGCAATATAAGGTATTGGGCATGTTGCCAAGGGAGTGGGGAGGGTAGTTGAAATGGCTGGTAACAGGAAGGTGGTGTTGATTGGAGTGTACAGAGCACAAATGCTCTGCAAATCATTTCCTGAATTTGCACTTGCCCTCTCCACATAGAAGAGACCACATTGGGAGCAACGGATGCAGTAGACCAGATAGGAGGAGGTTCAGGTGAATCCCTGGCAGATTTGGAATGATTGTTTGGTGTCTTGGATGGGGGTGAGAGCGGAGGTGTAGGGGGAGGTGTAGCAGTTCCTGCGGTTGCTGGGTCGGGAGTGTGGAGTGGACGAGGTATTAGTGGAGAGAGCGGCTCCTCCGAAAAGCAGATAGAGGAAACTATCTCTTTAGTGGTGGGGTCTGTTTGCAAGTGGTGAAAGAGGTGGAGGATTTGTTGGATTCAGATGTTGCGAGGTTGGAATGGGAGGACCAGGAGGACTCCTTCCTTGTTGCTGTTGTGGGGAGGGGCATGAGGGTAGAAGCGCAGGGAATGCAGGAGATGCAGTTGAGTTGTTTCCGCAGGGGCTGCTCTCTCCACGACTCCTTTAGGTGTTCCACACTCCCCAACAGCCCCACGACACCCTAAACCTTTCTCTGCAAATGCAGGAAATGCCACACTTCCCCCAACACCTTCTTAGTCAATTCCATCCATGGCCCCGAACAATCGTTCCGTTTCCAACAGGGATTAACCTGTACATCCTGCAACTTGGTCTATTATGTTTATCCTTCCCATTGACCAATCTGCACAATTCCTTCCTGCATCCACCTATCACCACCACAAATAATTTCCCCCAAACCCAGGCCATGTCATTTATTTCTGAGCTTCCTTCCCCCTCCACTGTTCTGATGAAGGGCCCTGATCCAAAATGTCAACTTTCCTGCTCCTCTGATGTTGCCTGACCTGCTGTGTTCCTCCAGGTCCACACTGTGTCATCTCTAAGTTCCTGCATCATCAGTTCTTCCCATTTCCCAGTCACTGAGCGACAAGGATTATTTTCAGTCCCTGTTCGTTCTAACCTGATTTCCTGTGATTTTGGGCATTTTTAATGCCACCATCGACAAAAAGAAATAGAAAATATTTGGTCAATGTCTGTACCATCCCCTACTTTATCATTGTCAATTTCTGAATTCCATTCACTCAGGGATGAATATTTCCTTTCGCTACCTATATCCTTTTATCTACCTTTGCAGGAATAGAACTTCTTGTTGGTTTAGATTTTTTATTCCACTTTCTACCTCTCTTTCAAAAAATCATCCATTAACGGTTCAAAGAAATCCAATCTTATACCAGTCAGCTTTACAGCATTGAACAGTTTCATTCACCCTGAAACGATCCTTAACATCTGCCGCTGGTAGAGAATGCTAATCCGTTCGCATTGACGTCTGTGTCAATAAAAAGTATACAATCTGAGAAGTATGAAATGCCTCCTTCGAAGTCTAAAGCTATTGAGTTGTGATGCAAGCATTTCACATCCTGTTTCACATCCATAACCAACTGTGCTTTCACCGGTTTGTATTTCTTTCAATTAAGTTTCAAGACAAACGTCAGTACCATGTTTATAACCCTCAAACTGGACAGCATTTCATCATGTTGTGATCACTCATGAGTAGGGTGTCTGTTACTGAACCTACTCCTCTATCTATCTGTCTGATGCTTCCACACATGCACAGCCACACACCCACACTTGGATTGAGATGCAGATGAACAGTGTACTGGCACAGGCGCACAGGCTGGCAAATTAGGCAGGAAAAATCACAGATCAAAGGTCCTGGAGATATCATCTTCTTTCGATGATGTCTATTAATAAGGCACCGGGACTGTGGATGAGACAGAAACACGTGCAACATTGATTGCTGATGATGTAATTCTTCCGTCAGTCTCAATGTTTAATACATTTCACAATTGGAGTAAAGGGATAGTGTACGATATTCTTCAAATGCTCTCTGAACTTAGGATGTGTGATGACATAAATCACAGTGTTTGTGCAGCAACTCAGCATCTGCAGCATGTAGCCCAGTTCCATTACAAAACGAGGCAGAGAAACAGACTCATATCCCAAAAATATCATTCTCCAATTTATGGAATACACCATTGATACTGACCATAACAGAATGAAATTCCCTGAGATAAGAAACAATAAAATGATGGAATTCTTTCGACTCTTCATCTCTGGGTCTTTGGCACTCTTTCTGTTGCTCTGATGGTGGAGTCTCCTGCGGGATCTGCTGGTCACTGCAATGTGTCTAACCGTTAATACATTGAGAAGCAGAATGAGAATAAAGGCAACTCCTGGTGTTAGTGTGTAATGACAGAACTCAATTGCTGCCCAGACTGGAGAAAATTTCACATCCCTTGTCACCCAACAAAACCAGGTTCTGCTGCTGTCGTGATACTTATTTGTAAACAGAAAATACCAGAAAATGTTCTTCAAACAGCTCAATCCAGTCACTGTTGTCAGAACCACGGCTGCTGTTTTCACATTGCAATACTTACTTCTCAGATTTGGGCAACAAATGGCTACAAATCGATCAAAGGTGAAAGTGACGGTGAACCAGACAGAACAGTCAGTGGCTGCATAAAGCAGGACAGCGTGGATATTACACACAGGGATACCTTCTAAGAAATGATGCTCTTTCAAATAGACAAATGGAATGCGTCGCAAAATGAGGTCAAAGATAATGACCAGGAGATCTGCTATTGCCATGGCTACCAGGTAGTGAGAGACACATCGGGAGAGACCACACTTTTCCTGGGACAGGATCACAATTGTTACTATGTTGGCTGTGAGGAAAGCAAACAATGCAGTTAGAGTTTCTGCTTGGAACCATCTTGCCAGTTTTATTGAGAGCTGACTGAGATGTACAAACGGCAATTTGTATCCATTCCTGTCACAAATGTTAGCATCAGTGTTAATTTTATTTGGTGGATCCAAAGACTGTTATTCCATAAATAGACCGTGAAATGAAAATATAACATAGAACATAGAACAGTACAGCACAGAACAGGACCTTCAGCCCACGATGTTGTGCTGACCATTGATCCTCATGTATGCACCCTCAAATTTCTGTGACCATATGCATGTCCAGCAGTCTCTTAAATGACCCCAATGACCTTGCTTCCACAACTGCTGCTGGCAACGCATTCCATGCTCTCACAACTCTCTGTGTAAAGAACCCGCCTCTGACATCCCCTCTATACTTTCCTCCAACCAGCTTAAAACTATGACCCTTCGTTTTACCCATTTCTGCCCTGGGAAATAGTCTCTGGCTATCAACTCTATCTATGCCTCTCATTATCTTGTATACCTCAATTAGGTCCCCTCTCCTCCTCCTTTTCTCCAATGAAAAGAGACCGAGCTCAGTCAACCTCTCTTCATAAGATAAGCCCTCCAGTCCAGGCAGCATCCTGGTAAACCTCCTCTGAACCCTCTCCAAAGCATCCACATCTTTCCTTTAATAGGACGGACGGAACTGGACGCAGTATTCCAAGTGCAGTCTAACCAAAGTTTTATAGAGCTGCAACAAGATCTCACGACTCTTAAACTCAATCCCCCTGTTAATGAAAGCCAAAACACCAGATGCTTTCTTAACAACCCTGTCCACTTGGGTGGCCATTTTAAGGGATCTATGTATCTGCACACCAAGATCCCTCTGTTCCTCCACACTGCCAAGAATCCTATCCTTAATCCTGTACTCAGCTTTCAAATTCGACCTTCCAAAATGCATCACCTCGCATTTATCCAGGTTGAACTCCATCTGCCACCTCTTAGCCCATCTCTGCATCCTGTCAATGTCCCGCTGCAGCCTACAACAGCCCTCTATACTGTCAACGACACCTCCAACCTTTGTGTCGTCTGCAAACTTGCTGACCCTTCCTTCAATCCCCTCATCCAAGTCTAATAAAAATTACAAACAGTAGAGGCCCAAGGACAGAGCCCTGTGGAACACCACTCTCCACTGACCTCCAGGCAGAATATTTTCCTTCTACTACCACTCGCTGCCTTCTGGTGGCCAGCCAATTCTGTATCCAGACAGCTAAGTTTCCCTGTATCCCATTCCTCCTGACCTTCTGAATGAGCCTACCATGGGGAACCTTATCATAAGATGCGATAAAAGTTATTGTTCACTGATGTGTTCATCACAGTTGCAATACATTTGTCCCAAAATGAATATCACAGAAACTTAGCTTGAATTGTTTGTTAATGAATTTTGTAAATGGGCAAGATTGAAGAAAAGCGATCCTCATGTAAACACGCCATGCAACCAATCGCAAACAATGGTTGTTGAAAATTTAAGCAACGTTTCTCGTATTTATCAATCAAATACCTAAACCGTAGAAACATGAGGTCAGTGGAGGAATGGATACTGAGTCAGAGAGCACTCAGTAAGACACCAAGATAGCCAGGATTATAGTCCTATCAGCATGAATTTGAGGAAAGCAAGAAACAGTAAAGATGACTAGAAAAGTTGATGAGGGTCGAGCTGTGGATGTGGTGTATATGGACTTCAGTAAGGCATTTGATAAGGTTCCCCATGGTAGGCTCATTCAGAAGGTCAGGAGGAATGGGATACAGGGGAACTTAGCTGCTTGGATACAGAATTGGCTGGCCAACAGAAGACAGCGAGTGGTTGTAGAAGGAAAATATTCTGCCTGGAAGTCAGTGGTGAGTGGAGTTCCACAGGGCTCTGTCCTTGGGCCTCTACTGTTTGTAATTTTTATTAATGACTTGGACGAGGGGATTGAAGGATGGGTCAGCAAGTTTGCAGATGACACAAAGGTCGGAGGTGTCGTTGACAGTGTAGAGGGCTGTTGTAGGCTGCAGCGGGACATTGACAGGATGCAGAGATGGGCTGAGAGGTGGCAGATGGAGTTCAACCTGGATAAATGCGAGGTGATGCATTTTGGAAGGTCGAATTTGAAAGCTGAGTACAGGATTAAGGATAGGATTCTTGGCAGCGTGGAGGAACAGAGGGATCTTGGTGTGCAGATACATAGATCCCTTAAAATGGCCACCCAAGTGGACAGGGTTGTTAAGAAAGCATATGGTGTTTTGGCTTTCATTAACAGGGGGATTGAGTTTAAGAGTCGTGAGATCTTGTTGCAGCTCTATAAAACTTTGGTTAGACCGCACTTGGAATACTGCGTCCAGTTCTGGGCGCCCTATTATAGGAAAGATGTGGATGCTTTGGAGAGGGTTCAGAGGAGGTTTACCAGGATGCTGCCTGGACTGGAGGGCTTATCTTATGAAGAGAGGTTGACTGAGCTCGGTCTCTTTTCATTGGAGAAAAGGAGGAGGAGAGGGGACCTAATTGAGGTATACAAGATAATGAGAGGCATAGATAGAGTTGATAGCCAGAGACTATTTCCCATGGCAGAAATGGCTAGCACGAGGGGTCATAGTTTTAAGCTGGTTGGTGGAAGGTATAGAGGGGATGTCAGAGGCAGGTTCTTTACGCAGAGAGTTGTGAGAGCATGGAATGCGTTGCCAGCAGCAGTTGTGGAAGCAAGGTCATTGGGGTCATTTAAGAGACTGCTGAACATGTATATGGTCACAGAAATTTGAGGGTGCATACATGAGGATCAATGGTCGGCACAACATTGTGGGCTGAAGGGCCTGTTCTGTGCTGTACTGTTCTATGTTCTATGTTCTATGAGAGTAAATTTCAAGCGCGCTAAGGCCCTTATCAATGGTTGGCAGCATGAACAAGACAGAGGAAAGAAAATAAGAGCAGCAAAATACCACAATTTATAGAAATGCAAAAGACTTACCAGGCACTGCAACAATAGCAAGAATCGGGTAATAAATGAATTGTATAATCCGAAGGACCATTCGAATGCGATATTTTAGTGGCTTCCGATCAAAAGTATCAGAAAGAGAATTCAACATCTCAATGAAACCCCTTCCCATTGTTTTACCATTCCCATGGACTGTTCTCACATTTTGAACCATTGTCAAACCATTCCAATCTGTTGTTGTAACATTCCAATCGTTTGTTCTTAGATTCCAATCCAGTGTTGTATTGTTCCAATCCATCATTGCCAGATTCCAATACATTGTTGCATCATTTTAATCTGTTACTCCCCGGTTGTGAACGTTGATCTGTCCTCCTCTCTCTCTCTCTCTCTGGTGTCCCAGATCTCTGTTAGTATCACGGCTGTCTCTCCCACTGACACTATGAGAGGAAAAATTGAACAATGCTCCTTATAATTAGATGTAGTACACCCTGCAGCAACACAATTAGGATCCATGGGGACGACATTAGTGACAGTTACTGAACAAACAGTTACTCTTTCCATCCTATCTCCTCTGTGCCAGAGTGAACTGATGCAATTACCCAGGTGATTTCAGAGGTCAGCTGAGGAAAGAGTGATGTCATTAATGAATGTATAGGCTGTAAATTGGGATTTGGGGCTGGAGTCCGAGCTTCGAAATGTTGAGGTCTGTTTCAGAGAGGGAGTGAATAGACCATGTAATTACAGGTCAGTGCATAAATTGAAAGCCATTGCGCAAGGTGACAGGGGAAGCCTGAAGCGTGACACACTGGGTGAGCTGATGAAAATAAAGTGGTGAGCAGTTGTTCAGACAGCAAGGAGATGCCTGCTCTGTTTAATCTCCTTCAGCTGACAGCATAGAACCTACTCCACCACACCTCCACCCTGATCAAACCATCTCCCAGATCCAAATCATGGCCATTCATGTACATTTCCATGTGCCATGATGTCATTAGTAACTTGAAATCTACCAATCTCTGCCTTGATGGTAGAGCTTCCACATGTTGTCTGGGGCACAGCATTTCAATAATTCATTACCCTCTCAGTGAAGAGGTTCCTCCTCATCTCAGTCCGAAATGGATTGTCCTTTATTCTGAGAAGTTTCTAGGGTACTGACCCACAGGGCCAGAGAAATATCCTTCCTGCACTTACTGTCAATCCATTTCAGCATTTTGGAATTTTCGTGGATATTACTGATTTCATTTAACTCCAGATATTCCAGTCTCCCTCATCATTAAGTAAAGGGGCCAAACCTGTATACACGTCCACTCTCCTGCCTTTACTCTGATGCCTTGATTCCCCTATTTCCTAAAAGCTATTTCAGCCTTAAATACACACAAGGGCTCAGCCCCCACAGCTCTCTGTGATAATGAGTTCCAAAGACTCATGACCCTCTGAGAGAAGAAACTTACCCTCATCTCAGTCTTCAATTGGTGCCCCTTCATTCTGAGACAATGCCCTTTAATCTTCGACTCTCCCGTGAGGGGTAACATTCTCTATGCATTACACTTTAACACTCTTCATGTGATTGCCTCTCTTCCTCAAAACTCCAGTGAGTACAGTCATAATCTGTTCAATCTCTGCTCCATAGCCAATTCTTCCATCCTGGGATCATCCTTGTGAACATTTCTGATCTGCCTCCAATGAAATATTATCTCTTCTGATCTCAGCAGCACCTTTCACATTTGCAGAAAGACTTCCCTCCTTTAATACTCCAACTCCCTTGAGGTGATGGCCAACATTCCATTAGCTTTTATGATTACAAGACACTTTCTGTGTTCAGTGTACATGCCCGCGCCCCCCCCCCGACCAAGTCCCCTTGTATTGAAACTCTCTGCAGTTTTCCTCCATTAAAATAATACTCTGTTCTGTTGATCTCGCTTCCAAACAGAACAATTTCACATTTTCTTGAATTCAACTTCTATTTCAACTTTTTGCAGTTCATTTTATACAGAACATGCAGGTGCCACTGTTAACCTGGGATGGATAGGCCACAAGTCACACAACACCAGCTTATACTGCAACACGTTTATAAATAACTTTATCTCTTCAAATAAAACTGGTGGATTATAACCTGGTGTTGTGTGATTTTTGAATTTCACTAATAAAAATGTTTGCTGACAGCAGACTTCCCAGATAGCTCAACCCAGTATGTTGAGCTGTGGTGAGGATTTCTCTGACAATGCATTGTTTTAATTGTGATAATTGTTCATTTTTGACATTTTTCCTCAGCAGAAGATTCTATGCCATGCAAAACCAGGTTGGGTGAGAGATTTGACATAGCAAGGTGTAGAGCTGGATGTGCACAGCAGGCCAAACAACATTGGAGGAGCAGGAAAGCTAACGTTTCAGGTCGGAACCCTTCCGAAGAAAAATGGATGAGCTTTCCGAATACTTGGAAGTGTGTGGGAAAATACAGCAAATGGTTTAATCAAGGGAGGTCATGCCTGACAAATCTCTTACAATTCTTTGAGGAGGGAACAAGCAGGGTAGACCAAGGAGAGCCAATTGATGTTATCTACCGAACTATACAGTAAATGGAAAAGTCTTGAGGAAAATTGATGGACAGCGAGATCTGCAGGTTCAGGCCCATTGTTCCCTGAAGGTGGCAAGGCAGGTCAATAGAGTGCTCAAGAAGGCATATGGCATGCTTTTCTTCATCGGAATGGGTATTGAGTACAAGAGTTGACAGGTCATGTTGCAGTTGTATAAAACTTTGGTTCGGCCACATTTGGAGTACTGTGTACAGTTCTGGTTGCCACATTACCAAAAGGATGTGGATGCTTTGGAGAGGGTGCAGAGGAGGTTCACCAGGATATTGCTGGTACAGAAGGTGCAAGCTGTGGAAAAAGTCTGATTAGATTAGAATTATTTTCATGAGAAAGTTGAAGATTTGTGGGGGAACTGACTGAGGTCTACAAAATCATGAGGGGTATGGACAAGCTGAGGGGAGGAAAGTTTGTGGGAGATACGCATGGAAAGTTCTTTCCACAGGGGGTGGTGGGTGCCTGGAACGCTTTGCCAGCGGAGGTGGTAGGCCCAGACATGATAGTGTCTTTTATGATGTACCTGGACAGGTACATGAATGGACAGGGAGCAAAGGGATACAGACTCTTAGAAGATAGATGACAGGTTTAGACAGAGGATCTCGATCTGAGTAGGCTTGGAGGGCAGAAGGGCCTGTTCCTGCTCTATAATTTTCTTAGTTCTTTGTTCTACCTGGAATTCAAGAAGACCTTTGCTCAGGTGCTTCACAGGAGCCTGCTGTTGAAGACAAGGGCCTATGGTGTGAGAGGCAAGGGGATAACATGGAGAGAAGATTGGCTAATAAAATGTGAGGCCGGATGAACACAGCAGGCCAAGCAGCATCTCAGGAGCACAAAAGCTGACGTTTCGGGCCTGGACCCTTCATCAGAAAGGGGCATGGGGAGAGGGAACTGGAATAAATAGGGAGAGAGGGGGAGGCGGACCGAAGATGGAGAGTAAAGAAGATAGGTGGAGAGAGTATAGGTGGGGAGGTAGGGAGGGGATAGGTCAGTCCAGGGAAGACAGACGGGTCAAGGAGGTGGGATGAGGTTAGTAGGTAGATGGGGGTGCGGCTTGGGGTGGGAGGAAGGGATGGGTGAGAGGAAGAACCGGTTAGGGAGGCAGAGACAGGTTGGACTGGTTTTGGGATGCAGTGGGTGGGGGGGAAGAGCTGGGCTGGTTGTGTGGTGCAGTGGGGGGAGGGGACGAACTGGGCTGGTTTAGGGATGCAGTAGGGGAAGGGGAGATTTTGAAACTGGTGAAGTCCACATTGATACCATTAGGCTGCAGGGTTCCCAGGTGGAATAGGAGTTGCTGTTCCTGCAACCTTCGGGTGGCATCATTGTGGCAGTGCAGGAGGCCCATGATGGACATGTCATCTAGAGAATGGGAGGGGGAGTGGAAATGGTTTGCGACTGGGAGGTGCAGTTGTTTGTTGCGAACTGAGCGGAGGTGTTCTGCAAAGCGGTCTCCAAGCATCCGCTTGGTTTCCCCAATGTAGAGGAAGCCACGCCGGGTACAGTGGATGCAGTATACCACATTTGCAGATGTGCAGGTGAACCTCTGCTTAATGTGGAATGTCATCTTGGGGCCTGGGATAGGGGTGAGGGAGGAGGTGTGGGGGCAAGTGTAGCATTTCCTGCGGTTGCAGGGGAAGGTGCCGGGTGTGGTGGGGTTGGAGGGCAGTGTGGAGCGAACAAGGGAGTCACGGAGAGAGTGGTCTCCCCGGAAAGCAGACAGGGGTGGGGATGAAAAAATGTCTTGGGCGGTGGGGTCGGATTGTAAATGGCGAAAGTGTTGGAGGATGATGCGTTGTATCCGGAGGTTGGTAGGGTGGTGTGTGAGAACGAGGGGGTCCTCTTAGGGCGGTTGTGGCGGGGGCGGGGTGTGAGGGATGTGTTGCGGGGAATACGGGAGACGCGGTCAAGGGCGTTCCTCTGTGGCTTCCTCTACATTGGGGAAACCAAGCGGAGGCTTGGAGACCGCTTTGCAGAACACCTCCGCTCAGTTCGCAACAAACAACTGCACCTCCCAGTCGCAAACCATTTCCACTCCCCCTCCCATTCTCTAGATGACATGTCCATCATGGGCCTCCTGCACTGCCACAATGATGCCACCCGAAGGTTGCAGGAACAGCAACTCCTATTCTGCCTGGGAACCCTGCAGCCTAATGGTATCAATGTGGACTTCACCAGTTTCAAAATCTCCCCTTCCCCTACTGCATCCCTAAACCAGCCCAGTTCGTCCCCTCCCCCCACTGCACCACACAACCAGCCCAGCTCTTCCCCCCCACCCACTGCATCCCAATACCAGTTCAACCTGTCTCTGCCTCCCTAACCGGTTCTTCCTCTCACCCATCCCTTCCTCCCACCCCAAACCGCACCCCCATCTACCTACTAACCTCATCCCACCTCCTTGACCTGTCCGTCTTCCCTGGACTGACCTATCCCTCCCTACCTCCCCACCTATACTCTCTCCACCTATCTTCTTTACTCTCCATCTTCGGTCTGCCTCCACCTCTCTCCCTATTTATTCCAGTTCCCTCTCCCCATCCCCCTCTCTGATGAAGGGTCCAGGCCCGAAACGTCAGCTTTTGTGCTCCTGAGATGCTGTTGGCCTGCTGTGTTCATCCAGCCTCACATTTTATTATCTTGGAATTCTCCAGCATCTGCAGTTCCCATTATCTCTGAGAAGATTGGCTATCTGGCAGAAAGCAGAGAGTGGGATGAAAGGGTCTTTCTCAGGATGGTAACCAGTAGCTAGTTGGATTCCATCAGGGTCAGTGCAGGGACCACAACCTTTCACTTTATACAGTATTGATTCAGATGAAGGAACTGAGGGCATTCTGGCAATAATTGCCGATGATATAAAGACAGGAAGAGCAACAGGTAGTATTGAAGAGGAGGGGAAGCTGTTAAAAGATTGACAGATTTGGAGAGTGAGCAAAGAAGTGGCAGATGGACTACTAGGTGGGAAAGTGTGAGTCTGTACACTTTGGTCGGAAGATTAGGGGCATAGACAGTTCTAAATGGGGAGAAAATTCAGAAGTCTAAAGTGCAAAAGGACTTGGGAGTCTCTCAAGGTGAACTTGCACGTTCGGTCGGTAGTTAGGAAGGCAAATACAATTTTAATATTTATTTGGAGAGAACTAGAATATAAAAGCAGGGATGTATCTCTGAGGCTTTTTAAAGGCCACCTTAAGAGTATTGCGAGGAATTTTGGGTCTCATAACTCAGGAAGGATGTCTCAGGCCTGGAGAGGGTCCAGAGGAGGCTCACGAGAATGATTCCACGAATGAAAGGCTTAACGTATGAGAACATTTGAGCTCTCTGTGTCTGTACTCGATCGAGTTTAAAAAGATAAGAGGTGTCCTAATTGGAACTTTAGGAATACTGAACAGAGAATGGACATTGGGAGGATGTTTCCATTGGCAAGAAAACCTTGGATCTGAGGGCACCGCCTTCAAGTAAAGGGAAGAACCTTTAAAATAGAGATAAGGAGAAACATTTTTTTCAGAGATTCATGAATCATTGACCATATTTAGGTCAGAATTGTACATGTTCTTGATTGTCAAGGGGATCAAGGGATACAGAGAGAAAGCTGGAAAATGGGTTTGAGAAACTTATCAACTATGATTAAATGGTGGAGCCAACTCAATGTGGGCCGAATAGCCTAATTTCTGCTCCTCTGTCTTCTGGTCTGATGCACAAAGATTCCCAGGTCTCACTGCATCTCAGAGCTCTGCAACCTCTCACTATTTAGACAATATCCTGATATTTTTTGCTTCATGATTGAGTAGAGAAGTCAGATTCAAGTGCAGTTGTGGATTCCATCCTTAAAACTCCCATTTTTCAGCATCCATCCATTATTTGGGTGTGTGATATTCTGTCAAGGGCACACGCGGCAGGTGTCTCAATCCTCCACGGGGTCATGGTCTTCCTCAGTAGAGAGACGCTGTCTGGGAATTTGCTGGTGTGCATAGTACAGATCTGGTCAGTGAGATCCCCGGACTCTGCAGCTGACCTTCAGAAGATTTGTTCAATCTGGTAGATGTGGAGTATTGCACTTGGGCAGGAGGACAGGCAAGGAAACACTGATGGATGGTTGGCCGCGTTGCAGCTCTGAGAATTAGAGGGAGCTTGGGTTTGTGTCCATCTGTCTATTTCGAGAGTGGAATAAGGAGATGAAGTGGTTAACAAGGGATTCGCTACACTTGATAATAAAGTGTGAAGCTGAATGAACACAGCAGGCCAAGCAGCATCTCAGGAGCACAAAAGCTGACGTTTCGGGCCTAGACCCTTTGAAGGTTGAGTGCCCGAGTTCTTCTCAGTTGTTGGCTCGTGTTAGGCAAAAGGCAGATTTGAGCTTAAAGGACATTGTCACGGCCAAATGAAAGGGACCAGGTGGACGGCCAGTGGATGAAGACTCGTGATAAGTTCACTCCTGGTGTTACCCAGCCTCCTGCATATGACAGGTGACGGCTATGACCAGAGCTTCCCCCTTCCAACTATAATCTTTGGTTTGGATGCATGGCATGTCACATTGCGAAGCCGTGTGTTATCGAGGACAAGCTGCTAACAGGGAAGAGGAGATTAGCTCACAATGGATCCCAGATCCAAACCCGAACCAATGCATCAAACAAGAAACTCAAGGCAAAATCAGAGAAGGATTCAGCCATTCGACCCCTCTCAAATCTACCTCATCATTCAACCTGATCATAATCGATCTCCACTGGGGGTCTCGACCAGAGAGATGCTGAGAGCTTGAGAAGCTGTGAGATGGGGGCTCAGTTTCTGAATCAGGCATCTCCCAGCATGACCAAATTCCAGCTTTCAACCCAAGTGTGAACGGATCAATCAAAGAGAGGAACTCTGGGGATGTGATGTGGGAAAACAGGGTCATAGTGGTAAGCGGATAAGCCAGTGGCATGGGATCAAATTTCAACGTGGCCTTTGGAATGGAATTTGAAACCAGTTCATCAAATCTGCAATATAAACCAAGTCTCAGTAACGACGACTGTTCAGCTAATCATTGATTGGTGCAAAATCCAAATCGAGTTCACTTCTACCCCTGCAGGTAAGGAAATCTGTTGTTGTTACTCTGTTTGGCCTGAATGTGATTCCAGGCAGCCCACTCTGGGACAAATGGGGACTTTTCTCTGAAATCCAGGGGCATGTGTCTGTGGAACTTCTTCCCTGGGATAGCAATTATTTGGGGAGGGGAGACACAAGTCATGATCTAACCAAATCTTGGAGAAAACTCTAGGAGGCGATTAGTGTCAGAGAGGTGTACAGTGCAGGAAAAGACCTTTCAGCCCATTGTGTCTGTGCTGCTGAGAAACAAACCACCTCCCCATTCTAAACCCACTCCCCAGGACTCAGCCCAAGGCTTGACATTGTGAGTGCATATCTAAATCATTCTTCTTTTGTATTATGGTTTCTGTCTCTCCCACACTTGCAGGCAGTGAGTTTCAGATCCCCACCACCCTCTGGGTGAAAACATTGATCTCCACATTCCCTCAAAACCTCTTGCACATTCTCTTACATGTTTGCACCCCACACACCCTGGTACTTGATCCTTCCATCAAGGGGAAATGTTTCTTCCAATCTCCCTTATCTCTGCCCAGCATTGTTTTATACATTTTAATCATGTGCCCACTCAATATCCTCTGTCCAATGGAAAACAACCCCAATCTGTCTTCAATAATTGGATCTGTCTATCCCATGCAGAATCCTGGTCAATCTCCTTTAACCTTCTCTGGTGCAATCACATCCCTCCTATAATGTGCATGACGGGACTGCATACTCTTCCTGTGTGTCCCCGAACAATGTTTTTTCACTGTTCTACCATAACCTCCCTGCTCTTAAACACAATGCTTTGGCAAACAAAACCAAGTGCAACGTATCAGAGATAATGGGAACTGCAGATGCTGGAGAATCCAAGATAATAAAGTGTGAAGCTGGATGAACACAGCAGGACAAGCAGCATCTCAGGAGCACAAAAGCTGACGTTTCAGGCCTAGACTCTTCAAAGGGGTCATTTGAGGCAGCCAGAATGTCCCCCTTGACGGGAAAAATGAGAACCAAGTATCGTGGAAGTCTGAATCAAGAATGGAAATCATCTGAGAGTGAAGTCAGTATGTGTGACAGCATCAGTGGAGAGAGAGATTGTGTGAGAGAGGGAGAGAGAGAGACAGAAAGAGAGACAAATGGAAGATGGCAATAGAGGACACCAGAGAGATTACGCTGAGGAGCATTCTGGGAGATGTCAGCACAGTTACCACAATTGATCAATGGAGTGAAGGAAGAACCCAGTCTCAAGTAATGGTAAGCCCCAAATATTCCTGTAATGTTTCCATCCTTCCCTCCTCAAACCAAAAGAGAGTGGAGAGAGATGTTGAGACGAGCTGTTAGGAAGTTTTTTGCAGCCCAGAGGGTATGGTCACTTTATAAAGATTACATTTTAAGTGATGTTAGCATTAGTGCGGCCTCAGGTCAATACTGGGCTTCAATGAATAAGGCGAGCAAGGGAAGATTCTTTTTCTTAGTGTAAAGGGGCTGAGCTACTGGTTGGGGCAGTGGTGTGCTCCTCCTGCCTGATGTCGGAGATCAGAGAGCAATCTAGTGACCCTGAAGTTACCTCTGCAGGAAGTGTAGGTGGAATACTAAGGCACAAAAACAGACATTATAAAAAGAACAGAACTCAGGAGAAGGTATGCCCACTCAGGGGTAAAGGAGGGAACATGTGCCTGGAAGTAGAGGGTGTGAATGATAACAAAACAAGGATAAGGATAAAGCGGGTAGTGCAGCACGGTGGCTCAGTGGTTACCATTACTGCCTCACGGTACCTCAGTTCAATTCCACCCCTGCCTGCGCGGCGTTTTCACATTGTCCCCGTATCAGCGTGGGTTTCCTCACGGTATTGTGCTTTCCTCCCACAGTCCAAAGATGCCCACGCGAGATGTGTTGGCCATAGTGCGCAGGGACATGTAGACTCATTGGGTTATATTGGGATAGATCTGGGTGGGATGCTTTAAAGGTCAGTGTGGACTTGTTGGGCCAAGGGCCTGTTTCCACACTGTAGGGATTCTATGATCTATGATAGTGAGCTTTGTGTGGAGTATGCTAATATGCTCGAGCCTTTTGAGATGAAGGAAAAAGTGATGTTTTGAAGCCTTTTGAGGAGTGTGAAGGTCGATAAGTCTCCAGACCCAATGGCATCTACCCCAAGTTGTTGAGAGAGTTTAACGAGAAGATTTCTGGGGCTTTGACCAATATCTTCGTGTCCTCACTAGCCACTGGAAAGGTCCCAAGGGACTGGTGAGGAGTTAATGTTGTTCCTCTCTTCAAGACAAATAGAGATAATCCAGGAACATACAGACCGGTGAGTCTCACGTCGGTGGTTGGGAAGCTCTTGGAGATAATTCTTAGGATAGGATTTACACATATTTGGAAAAACATGGCTAATAAGGGATGGTCAGCATGGCTTTCTGCAGTCCAAGTCATATCTTATTAACTTGGTTGAATTTTGTGAGGAGGTGACAAAGGTGATTGATGAGGGTAGAGCAGTGGATATTGTCCACATGGATTTTAGTAAGACTTTTGACAAAGCCCCTCATTCTGGGCTCAACCAGAAGATACAGATGCATGGGATCCATGGTGACTTGGCCACGTGGATTCAGAATTGGTTTGTCCACAGAAGACAGAGGATAGTGGTGGAGGAACAAAAACAGAAGTTTCTGGGAAAGCTCAGAGGGTCTCGCAGCATCTGTGTAGAAAAAAATAGATTGGTGTTTAATTCATGTAAGTATGAGGTGCTGTACTTTGGGAGATCAAATGCTAAGGAAAAGTACACAGTTAATGACAGAGACCTGAACAGTATTGATGTACAGAGGGATTTTGGAGTTCAAGTTTATAGCTCCCTGAAAGTGGTCACACAAGTAGATCGTGTTGTCTGATTCCTCCTTAAACATATTGCAGACAACTACGACTGGAATGTTATGAATGAATTTGCACAGGTGTCCCACAGTACCAAAGCGAGTAAATCAATATGAGCACAAGTCAGTAACAAAGTAAAACATTCACAATTTATCAGGAACAAAATTACAGGAATTATCAATATGAAACATACTATCTCTTATGCTTACAATATTTCCAGAGTCTCTTGTAAATTTACACCGTCACTTATTCCGTGGCTCTGTCTCTGGCTCTGCAAAGCTGCTTTCTCCCTCTCTCCCTCTCTCCTGATGGTCAGCTGGTCTCTGCCTCTTTGCATTCTGGTCTTCTCGGTGGGCATCAGGCTATTACAAGAACAATTCCAACAGAGTGGTCAGCAGGTGAACTCTGTTTTTATACATTTTAATTGCATTTCCGGAACTTTCTGTATTTTTCACCAAGCAGGGTGAGAACCCTTCATCGTTTGAAACAAATTCAATCATTTTGATGGCATGCTGCTGTCAGGTTTCTTTGTGGAGCATGACCCGGTGCCTTTCTGTCTGGGCTGCCTTTTGTTTAGTGGATAAGTTGTTGGGGGTGTCTGTGCAGACTGCCTGTTACCTTGCTGCTGTGTTTGCACTGCATCTGGTGTGTGGGTTTTGTGATTTCAGAGTTTCACTTGGCCAATGTACCCAGCATTTCTTCATGGTCAGCCAAGTTGGCCAACTGTGTTTCTGCACCCAGGAAGCTGCTACTTTCGGGGAACAAAGAATGGGTGTGGCATGATTGCCTTTGTTGGTCTGGGAATTGAGTACAACAGTCAGGATGTCATGTTGCAGCTTTATCAGACTTTGGCTGGGCAGTACTTCACGTATTGTGTTCCATTCTGGTCACTGCATTACAGAAAGGATGTGCAGGTTTTGGAGAGGGTGCAGAAGAGGTTTCCCAGAATGCTGCCTGGATTAGAGTGTATGAGACATAAGGAAAGGCTGGAAAAACTCAGTTCTTGTCTCCGGAGCAGCGGAGAGATTTGACTCAAGTCTGTAAATTAATCAGATACATGAGATGACAGCCAGAATTTCTTTTCCCAGAATTGAAACGACTAAAATTAGGGCCATGCATTTAAGGTGAGCAGGGGATTGTTCAAAGGAAATGTCAGGGTCAGGATTGCAACACCACATGTTGGGTGTGTGGAATGCCCAATCCATGCTGTACAGTTCTATGTTCCATGACAGTCAGAAAGAGTCAATGTTTTGTGTCCAGTTACCCTCAGTTTTGGATTCAGAAAGTGTTTAAGTGTGATGTGTATGTGTGTGAAAGAGAGAGAGAAAGAGAGAGACAGAGTGAGGATATTGACTCATGAATATACAGAGATGGCAGAGCAGTCTCAAGGAAGTATCAGCCACTGCTCTAGTGCCATTGCTTTGCCAAGGGAACCTCTTTTTGTCTCCTCTCCTGACCTCAGAGGGGAGTCATCCACTGGGGTGGGGGTGTAATGTGGAAGATAGGGGGAAGATTGTGCAGCGACTTGAATTTACAGTTGGGGAAATTATGGGTATTTCAACCACAGGTGGGCACTCAGGCAAGAACAGGGGGAAAGGGATGGTGGCACATGTTTGTCCCAGTTCAGTGTAAATTTTTGAATCTCAACTTGGCTGGGGATGGGGAGGGTGACATGTAAAGTGCCTTCCATACTCCTTCATGATTCCATAGAGCTGTCAAAGGGATTGCAGTCTCCTATTTGCAATTAGCACTGTTGTAATTGATTCTGGCCAGAGAGCATTCTGATGGTGGCTACCTCTTGATTTCAAAGTAGGAGAGAGTCAAATGAGTTAACATCTTCAGTCCAGTGACCCTTCTATTTTTGGGATTGCTGTCAATAAGCCTTGTCTTGAGGAGGTTTTGCTTTCCCAAGTACAGTGCCTGCTGCCACCTGTGCTGGTTTGATGGTGTCGGTCTCCTGCGAACATTTATCATCACTTTTTCTCAGCCGGTTTCATCTATCTCTAGAAACCAAAAGAACTGTAGATGCTGTAAATCAGGAATGAAAAATGTTGCTGGAAACGCTCAGCAGTTCTGGCTAGAATCTGTGTTGCGAAAATCAAATTGAACATTTTGGGTCCGGTGACAATTCCTCAGAAATTCCCTCTGATTTTCTCTTCATAGATGCTGCCAGACTTGCTGAGCTTTTCTAGTAATTTCTGTTTTCGTTTCATCCATCTCTGTTTGACTTTGAGTGAGTCCTTCGTCAGAGCCAATTCATAAAGGGTATGACATTTTCAAAGCAGTTTGCGAGACAACTGTCTGAATCTCTGAGTCGGAAAAGATGCAGTGAGATTCATTCCGATCCATGGTGACCCTGTTAATAATGTGCGCCCTGCAGTGCTCAGTTCCAACAATGCAATGTTCGATGATCATTCGATAGTAGAATGTGAAATGGAAGCTTTGTAGTGATCAAGACTCACACAGTAGTGGATTTAAAGAGACTTAAGATAATCTGCCAAAAGTCTACTTCAAAGCTGTTGTTGGTGAGCAGGATTGCAGTTTTAACAGGGAGGAGCTGAAATGAGTCAGTACTGCGTTACAGTTACATACGCACATTATCGAGTGAGGGCTCCAATTTCCAGCTGTACCCAGCTTTTTGACCCTCTGTCTTGAAGGAAGTTTCAAAAAAGATGAAGATGCAATGATTTTCTTTTTGTTGAATCAACAATTTCATCTTTCAGGGATAGCAAGAACTGCAGATGCTGAAGTCAGAGATAGCACAGTGTGGAGCTGGAGGAATACAGCAGATCAGGCAGCATCAGACAAGCAGGAAAGTAAACGTTTTGGGTCAGGTCCACACTGAAGACAGTTTCAGGCAGAAACGTTGCCTTTCCTGTTCCCTGACCTGCCGTGTTTCTCCAGCTCCACGCTGTGTTACCTCTTCATCTCTCAGGCTCTTTCCGGAAACACACACACTCTCACACACAATCTCTCTTTATAAAGAGTAGAGTTGAAATCCCACGTACAGTGGCAATGGATGGGGGATATTTGGGCTGTAACTGCTGTAAACTTTGTATGTTTTGGGCTCTAACAGCGGCTGGTGTTCCAGGAATAAAACCGATCCAAACAGGAGGCAAAGAGCGAGGAGCAGTCCCGCTTCCAGCCCCACTCCTGACTTGGGAGCAGCTCCACCCTACGTCATGTCTAAACCCAAACCAAACTCCCCCTGACAGGACTCCTTCCTGACAAGCCTAATCCGTCACAGCTACCCCCTGACACACTAAGCCCGGACACACTTGCCTCCTAACATAACTGCCCACTGAAACACTCATCCTGGACACAACTGTCCCCTGACGCACTCACCCCAAACACAACTGCTCTGTGGCAATATCACTCCCTGAAGCGAATATGCCCGGACACAGCTACCACTTGACAGATCTGCCCCTCCCCAGTGACACATCTGCACATTGACACCACTGTGCCCTAACATAACCACCTCTGGCATGGATTTCCCCCCGACACCACTCTCCCCCGAAAGGACTGTACTGTCACAGCTCTGCCTAACATGTCTGTCCCCAAACGCAACTGCCCCTGACATGACTACTCCCCAACACGAATGCCATTCTGACATAACAAACCCTCAACACGGCTACAGCATCACAACTAACCCCTAAACTGACAATTCCCCAACAGGACTGACCCCCCGTCATGAATCCCACCCACATGATGAACACTCCTGACACGACTGCCCCCTGACATTGCTGTCCCAAACATGTCTGCATCCTGACACAACTATTCGTCGACATGTCTGTCCCCTGACATCACCAACCAATCCCATTACATGACTGTCCATGATATGAGCTCCCTGATTACATCTATCCCTCTGGCACAACTACGCCTGACTCTGACAGGACGAGTCCCTGACACAACAACTTCCCTGACACAACGATGCTCCTAACACATATTACCCCTGCAATAACTACCCACTTCCTATCTCTTCCTACCTGACAGAACTACTTCCTTGAGGTGTAACTTTTCGTCATGTTTGGCACATTCGCTAAATTTGTGTTGACCAAAGGACTGAAACGCAAGAAGGCCAACAATCCAAAGGGATAGAGCAACAATTTCTCCAGCACCATAAGAAGGTGCTGCTCGGCCAGGCGCAAGAAGAGATACAGCTTTGACTGCTACCTGTTCACCTTCATCCACTGATGACCTGCCAGCAGGCTCAGGTCAGGGATTGGGGAAGGTGCCCTAATAAGGTGCTCATTTGGGTGTTACAGCAGTTTGCAATCACCCTCACCTTCCTGAGCTTACTATTTTGCAAGTAGGATTCTAACTCAGAGGTGGGGTTGGCCTGCTTGTTGTGGGCTCCAGGTAGCTGCTCCTCAGATGGATAGACTTTAGAAAATTCCAGTTTAACTCGCTGCATTCCTTCCGCAGATAGCTTTTCCTGATGGATTTCTGCTGAAAGCAAGTGGGGGTCCATTCAGTATGCATGAGAGAGGTCCTCAAAACTTTTCTCTTTACACACTGCTAGAAAATTCTACATCAGCTGTTAGGTTCTCAGTAATCTTACTCTCATACACTGTTCCCCACTTCATAATCACCCTTTAGCTCCACTTTTGCTGACTTCTAAATTTTCCCAACACTTCGGTCTATTGTTTTTCTCATCAATTTGGAGGCCACCATTTTGCATCTCATACTATCACTACTTTCCCTTTTAAGCCATGACTTACTCCTCTTTTTTCATCTTGTTCCAGACAGGGATATACCATTTTTGTAGTTCACCACTTCACTCCTTAAATGTTCACCATTGCCTATCCACTGCCATTCCTTTCTGTAACATTGCCCAATCCATCATAGCCAACTCACACCATATACCATCATAGTCTCCCTTCTCAGGATTCAGGACTCTTGTCTCAGAATCAACAATTTCACTCTCAATCCTTATTGTCGTATCCCGAAGGAGTCCCCCAGAACTACATTACCAATTGTTCCTTTCTCACTACATAACACCCAGGCTAAGCGGGTCATCAATATTTTCATCAATGTATTGGTCCTGAAAATCATCCTGGGAACACGAATGTGATGAATTTTATTTTCCCAAAGTACATACAGATTAATGCCACCCATGATTACAACTATTCCTTTACTGCATGCAGTTGTAGTTTTCTATTTAATACCATTCCCAAAATGACCACTGCACCTTGGTGGTTGAGCTATCAATGTCTTTTGCCCCTTGACATCTCTCAATTTTACCCATTGGACTCAGGATCACCCTGATATCTCTCAATTTTACCGACATTGTACATTGTCTCACCAGATAAGTTGGCCCAATATTGTGTTTGTATTGTTTCTCACCAGTGATTCAACTCCACTACCTTTTCCATTTTGGCTGTCCTTCCCAAATACTGAATATAATTGAATGGTCATTTATCATGTCTGGGCCCCTTCCAGCCATGTTTTTATAATACCAATGAGATCACAGCTGTTATTGTGATTGATTCATCCACCTTCATTTTGAATGCCTTAAGGCTCGTCTTTTGAACATTCCTTGACCACTTCCCATTATTTTTTACTGTGTCCTTGTTTCATTCTGTCCCTCTGCCTATCGTGCCTCTTATTCATCATTTTGTCTTTTTCTCTTTGCCTTGACTCTACTTCCCATGACTCCCTGCATAGCTTCCCACGCCCGGCCGATTTAAAGTAAATCCTCTCCAACCACTCTCACTCATATTTCACCACAGGCATCTGTGGCTGCAGACCAGACGCCAAGATGACATGATGCCCCTCTCATATTTGGGGCAAGGTAAGCCTTTTGAATTGTCAGTTATCAGCTATGGTCCCCATGCAGCCACGAGGAAATTAGAAACCGGAAACCAATTTCACTACTGAATATAAAATCGAATCTAAGGTTATCGCCAACTGAGTCAGTTCTTTTCTAGGATTTATGATTCACTCTGACAAATCCTGTGCCTCATGCTCCTCAGGGATATGATCGCCTCCATGCAGGATGGATGGGTGCACACCTGCCCCATCAGCCTGGACCAGGAGAAGGCATTGGCAGGATATTGCACACCAAAGGTGGGATGTGCTCTCCAAATTGGGCTTTGGGAATGGAATCTGAAACCGGGTCTTACTGCTCTACACCAACATCGTTCGCACATTCTTAATGGGTGGGAATCAGCTTCCCTATCAGATCCAGAGTCACACAGGGCTGTCCACTCATTCCGGGCTTGTTAGTGTGTTGCACAGATCCTTTTGTTGGGTCCATCAGGAAGGCTGTGATCCTGAGAGGGATCACTATTCCAAACAGTGGAGGCCTGTAGGTCAAAACCTACCTGAACTTGGATGAAGGTTGATGTTGTCTGTGTGGACCCGCTGTCAGTGGGCAGACTCATGAGCAAGTGCAGCCAGTTCAAACCAGCCTCGGGAGCCAAGGGAAATTGAGGCAAGAGCGGGATCATTTTTTTGGGACCTGGGCTGACTGATCCTGTAACACCTTCGCCATCAGGACACATGACCTGAAGGAACTGGGAGTATGGTTCAGAGAGGTCAGCACATGTGCAAAAACTTGCGAGGAGCACATTGCCAAGGTGAAGCAGAAACTGGTCCTTTGGGAGCACTGCTCAGTCTCCTTTTTGGGTAAAAGCCTGGTCATCAGCTGTGAGGGCCTCTGTCTGTTGTGTGTGGCACAGGTCTGGCCCATTCCTTGAAACTGCACTATTGCAATCATCCAAGTTATCTTTGACTTCATCTGGAGCTTCACAAAACTCTGGATAAGCTGGGCGAAGAATGTATCCAATGTCGCCCTCATCCTGATATGTGTCAGCATCACGCTGTGTATAGACCCTTGGGATGTCACCACGTACTGAGGTTCTCCTTGTCCTCAGCATTGCAAAGGATAGGACTGGCTTTAGCTCTGCGGAATGCTCCAATCATTGGACTATTCCTTATCACCTGTCCTTTCAGGAGGATGTTGCAAACATAAACTCCTTTGACCATAGCCCACCAGGAAGTGGTTAACACTCGGTGTCCTTGAGACCCTGTAGGAAAAGGAGCGGGTGTGTACTTGTTGTGTACCTGGTCTATCTTCACCCCCACATGCTGCCTCATAAAGCAGGGTGTGTGTGTGTGTGTGTGTGTGTGTGTGTGTGTGTGTGTGTGTGTGTCTGTGCGTGTGTGTTTGGTCGACTAGTGGGAGGGTGGTGGTGAGAGAGAGACTGTCACACATCTTCTTCTGCTGGAAAGTGCCTTTGCAAAGGAAGTCTGCAGAAAGATGCAATGGCGTTTGTCAGGGGGTTGTCCCAAGCAGCTCCGACAATTTTTTTTGTCAGAAGCAACAACCTCATCTCTCGGTCTCTCATAACAAAAAACACTCACATCACACACAGTGAAATATCATGTGTTGTGGTCATGTGTGGATACAGTTTGAGTGTTTTGGGCTGGCACAGCAGCTGGTGTTCCAGCAATAAAACTGCTCCAAACAGGAGGCATGGAGCAAGGAGCAATCCCCCTTCCACACTGCGACTCTAAGCTGGATGGCAGTATGTGCTTTGAGGAAGATGCTAAGAGGCTGCAGGGTGACAGGAACAGACTGGCTCAATGGGCAAATACTTGGCAAATGCAATACAATGTGGATAAATGTGAGGTTAGACACTTTGCTCACAAAAGCAGGAAGACATTATTATCTGAATGGTGGCAGTTCAGGAAACGTTAAGGGGCAACGAGACCTGGCTGCCATGGTGGAACAGTCGCTGAAGGCTGGCAATAAAGGTACAGCAAGCAGTGAGGAAAGCTAATGGCATGTTGTCCTTCATAGTGAGAGGATTTGAGTATCGGAGTAAGGATGTCTTGCTGCAGTTATAGAGGGCCTTGGTGAGGCCACACCTCGAGTATTGTGTTCACTTTCGGTCTCCTAGTCTGAGGATGGACATTCTTGCAATTGAAGGAGTCCAGTGTAGGCTCACTGCACTGATTCCCGGGATGGCAGGACCTGCACACGTGGAAAAACTAGATCACCTGGGCCAATATTCACTGGATTTAGAAGAATGGTGGGGGGAGTCTCAGAGAAATGTATAATGTCCTGGTAGGACTGGACAGGCTGGATGCGGGAAGATGTTCCCAATGGTGGGAAATTTCAGAACAAGCGGTCACAGTCTAAGAATAAGGTTAAAGCCATTTTGGACTGAGATGAGGAATAATTTCTTCACTCAAAAAGTTATGAACCTGTGGAATTCTCTCCCACGGAAAGCTGTTGTGGCCAGTTTGTTAGATATACTCAAGGTTGAGCGAGTCGTGGCCCTTGCAGCTGAAGAGATCAATGGACACGGAGAGAACGCAGGAGTGGGATAATAAAATTGCATGAGCAGCCATGATCATATTGAATGGTGGTGCAGGCTCGAAGGGCTGAATGGCTGACTCCTGCACCTAGTCTATGTTTCCAGCCCTACTCCAGGCATGGGACCAACCCCTCAGGAAGGAGTTACATCATGGAGGATCTCAGTGCTGTTAGCTTGTTAATCCGGGCTCACTTGTGCAATTGACTCCTGCCTTCAGTTGCAGACGAGGAATGTGATTTATTGATATTTTGTTTTGTTTGGGTTGTGTGTGACAGATTGGGGACTGTTATGTAAGGGTACGTTCTGGGCTGTTTGCATGACCCTTCCACTTGGCTGTTTATGCACTCCGGTCATTCAATGATTTCAAGTAAAGGATCAATTTCATGGCTGAACTTGACCCCTGCTATTTCTTTACCTGGGGAGGGTTGCAATGGTCAGCAAGCAGAATGTTACAGGGAGTCACGTTCTAATACCTGGGGAGCTGGAAAACTGGCCACCGATGTCCTCCCAGACTTTGGCTTGACTGAACCCCACACACCCTTGATGACTCCCATGACTCTGCTCCACAGGTTCTCTCTGCCTGAATTGACCCAACTGGCACTGGCCCCAGAAATGACTGACTCCCATTCCTCACTGATCCAATTACTGGTCTGCTCTGCCAAATCTTACGCAATGACCCACTGACTTACCAGCTGCCCTCCCTCCCATCACGACTTGACATAACGACTCCCAACACAGCTAGTCCCTGACACAGTTATGCCCAGCATGACTGTCACTTGACACAACTGCATCCTAACATGACTACTCAGTCACAACACGATTAACCCTGAGCATGACTCTTTCCTGACACAACTGCCCCAGACATGACTTCCCTTGACATTACTGCCCGCAACATCTCTACTCCCTGACATGACTGCCCCCGTCATGGCTGCCCCCAACATGACTGTCCCCCGAGATGACTACTCACCCAACAGAGCTTCACCATCACAACTAACCAACTGTCCATGTGATGACCACCCCGGAAGTGACTGCCCACTAACACGACTGCCCTAACATGAAGACCCACTTACATTACTATTCCCATCACGACTACATCCTGACACGACTATTCCGCAACATGCCTATCCATTGACAAGATACCCACTGACATGAATACCTCGACCATAAATACCCCTGACATGACTTCTCCCTGACACAATGAGCCCTTTGGATGGCTATATATTATACATGCAGGACCCTGATATGGCCACCTTTCTGATACAGCGATTCCTGACATGACTAATCCCTGACATGCCAATACCCTGATACAACGATGCTCCTGACCCACATTACCCCCAAAATAACTACCCACTTCATGTGACTCTGCCCCTGACATAGCTACTCCCTTGAGGTGAAACTTTTCATCAGGTTTGGGGCGTTCTCTAAATCTGTGTTGTCAAAAGGAGATACAAAGTTTCTTCCCTCATCAAGATGGAAATGCACGAAGGCTAACAATCAAAATGGGTGGAGAAACAATTTCTCCAGCATCACAAGAGGGTGCAGCTCAACCAGAACCAGGAGAGATGCAGTTTTGACTGTTATCTGTCAATCATTATCCGCTGATGAACTGGTACTGGGCTTGGGTCAGGGAATGGGAAGGGTGCTGAGACAAGGTTGTCAACTTGTGGTCATCTGAGTGTCACCGCAATTTACTGTTTTGCAAGTAGAATTCTAACTCAGAGACAGGGGTCACTTCTGGAGGGTTCCAGGAAGCTGCTCTTTAGATGTATTGGCTCCCTGGAACATCCCCTTTCTGCATTCCCCTCAGCTGACAGATTGCAACCCCTACCAGCATCTCATTATCTGACATGAAACTTGTACTCAGTGCTCTCTCTGTGTTGTCTCGCTACAGTTCCCCATTATGAGACTTAACTTTGTATCTAAAGTTAATTCAGCTATGTAGTATCTTCCATCCAATCACTTAACATGTGAAGGGTGATGTCGCCTTGGTAGCCTAGTGGTTACAGTTTGACAATTTGAAAATCACACATTTCTACTGAGTTTTTCTTGTTATTTAGACAATACTCTATAAATGCTAGCACAAAAGCCCCAACACCGCAGATTCTTATCTTGAGCAGCAGCATTTTATTTGGCAACTTATTGAACACTTTCCATTTGGTTCCCTCATTTGCTGGTTCTCCTTTACTGAGCTATCTTGTGGAGTCTGGAACAAGATTTCCCTTTCACCAATCTTGTATCCTCTGCCCAAATGTATGGAAGCAGTACCTTGGTGAAACTGAGAAAGTCAAAACAGAAAATGGCCATTTGGCACCTTGAGCCTGCTCCGCCATTCATTCGATCCTGGCTGATCATTGAGTTCAATGGCTTAATGCTGCCCTGTCTCCACATCACTTGATCCCTTTTGGATCAAGTGATATATTTACCTCCAAAACATATATTTTTTCTGTTACAACAACTATCTGTGGTAGTGAATTCCACAGACTCACCACTGTCCGGATAAAGAAAAATCTCCTCGTCTCAGTCCAAAAAGGTTGACAGCTCCTCCTTCAACTACTATAACTGGGCGCAAACTCCATTACTTTTCAGCAAACTTTTACTCTTTACATACGAATAGAAAGTCTGTTCTTAGGTTCCCTGCAATTTTGCTGTCAGACTGTAATCACCCCCCCACCCCCCCGCGCCTTATTAATCAAAACCTTGGTCAATGTTTGTTGACTTCTAAATTGTTCCCAATCCTCAGATCTATTATTTTTCTCTCTAAGTTATCTGCCTTCATTTTGCATCAAATGCTATCGCTAACTTTCCTTTTCAACAATGATTTGTCCGTCTTCTCCTTGCATTCTTGTTCCAGATAGGGACATATCATTTTTGCAGTTCACCTATTCTACCTTGGAATGTCTGCCATTGCCTATCCACCATCATTCTTTGCTGGACCATTTCTCAAACCACCCGAGCCAACTCACACTGTAAACCATTGGATTTTCCCTTCTTCCTATTCAGGATTCCAGTCTCAGAATCAACAACATCACTCTTAATCCCTACAGTCACATCCCAAAGGGGTCACCCAGAACTACATTACCAGTTATTCATTTCTCACTGCACGATACCCACGCTAAGCGACCTGTCCTCAGTTTTTCATCCTTCACTGTCAGACTGATCTCAAATGTAAACTGGACGAACAACACCTGATATTTCATCTTGGGAGCTTCCGGCCCATTGGCCTCAATATTGACTTCACCATCTTCAAAGTCCATCCACTCCCAGCCTTATCGCACGTCTAGCCCTCCCCCTCATCCTGACCTCCCTGACCTGCCCTAAGCAGCTGATCTTCCTACTCAACTCTCCTCTCCTGCCTTCCCATGGACCAATCATAATAAACCCCCACCCTGCATCCACCTATCATCATCTCCCCGACCCTACCCCAGCCCCACCCTCCTCTCTTTATTTATTTCTGGGCTCCTCTCCTCCTCCCAAGTCCTGCCGAAAGGATTTGACCCAAAACATTGACATTCCTACTCCACTAATGCTGTCTGACCTGCTGTGCTTTTCCAGTCTCACACCTATCGACTTTGGTTTCCAGCATCTGAAGTCTTTATTTTCTGCCTTCTCCACTACCTCTGACAGTCCATTCCAGGAACTCAACAACTTTTGTGTGTAAAAAATACCCTGGGCTACTCGACCCTCTGTATCACACTCCTCTTCCAATAAACACAAGCTTCTGAAGTTTTTGACTTTCCTTTCAGTTATCTACCCCATCTATGTCACTCATGATTTTAAAATCATTGATACGGTCACCCATGGGTCTCCTCAGCTCCAATGAAAGAAGTCCCAACCAATTCAATACTTCTTGTAACTCAAACTTTGATCAGCATTCTTTCCACAGTAAAGTGAAAAGATCTACATGGAATCATCCAAATGTGGCCACACTCACGTATTGTACAGCTTTTGCAACAAGACATCCCAAATCTGAAAATCAATGCTCTAACCAATGAAAGCTCACAAGTGCAAGCCATCCTCACCACACTGTCTAACTGTGACTATTTTCAAGGAGCAAAGAACCTGTACCCTTTGAGCTAACAAGGTGTACAGCTGGATGAACACAGCAGGCCAGGCAACATCAGAGGAGCAGGAAGGCTGATGTTTTGGGCCGAGACCCTTCTTCAGAAATGGGGTGGGAAAGGAGAATCTGAAATAAATAGGGAGAGGAGGTGGCGGATACAAGATGGATAGAGTGGAAGATAGGTGGAGAGGAGACAGACCGGTCAAAGAGGCGGGAATGGAGCCAGTAAAGATGAGTGTAGGTGGGGAGGTAGGGATGAGATAGTTCAGTCCAGGGAGGACAGACAGGTCAAGGGGGTGGGATGAGTTTAGCTGGTAGGAGACGGGGGTGGGCCCTGAGGTGGGAGGAGGGGATAGGTGGTAAGGCAGACAGGATTTTGCCTGGGTTAGGGAGGCGGGGACGAGCTGGGCTGGTTTTGGGACATGGCAGGGGGAGGGGAGATTTTGATGCTTGTGAAGTCCATATTGATACCATTGGGCTGCAGGGTTCCTAAGGGGAATATGTGTTGCTGTTCCTGCAACCTTCGGGTAGCATTATTGTGGCACTGCAGGAGGCCCAGGATGGACATGTCGTCTGCGGAATGGGAGGGGGAGTTGAAAAGGTTCGTGACTGGGAGGTGCAGTTGTTTAGTGTGAACTGAGCGTAGGTGTGCGCTGGCATCTCCTGGCACTAAAATCAAGTCTACCCCAGCTCAGAGCCTCCCTCTTCCAGACCTGCAAAGGACCTCTCCGGTCTTTTATTCTTCATAGGATCCACAACCTGAACTCACAATTATACTCAGCTTTATTGGACACAAAAATCTGTAGGTACAGTAAACTTACTGGTGCCTACGTCCTAAAACCCCAACTCTTCCCAGAACCTTCCCCACAATGTGCCCACCACCATTGGCCACTGTTGGAGAACTCAGGGATAACGACACATCCTCCGCTGCAGGGTACACCACTTCCAGGACAGCGAATGCCATCGACACCGCTGCTGTTGCCACCCCCTCCATTCCTGAGGCCAAGGCCACAGACACTGAGGACACACCTACTGTCACCGCTGCTGCTGCTGCCTCCTACCCTGTGCCGCCCACCGCCGACACAACTCCGCTCACCACCAATGCCGAAGCAACCCCGCTCACCGCCGACGCTGATGCAACTCTGCTTACTGCCACACTGATGCAACTCCGCCCATTGCCAACAGCAACACAATTCCGCCCATCACTGCCAACACAACTCCACCCACAGCCGATGCCGATGTCACTCCGCCCACCGCCTCCACAGCCAGCAGCGCCAGAGGAGACAGCAGCACCCAGCCCTGCCGACTCTTCACCATCCCCCCAGACCTCCTCCTCACTGAGGACAAACGGTCAGCTCCCAGTAATGGGCTCACCTTTGTCCACCTCCACCCGCACATCAATGAATGCCGGTCATGTTTGGACATTGAGCAGTTTTTCGACCGACTACATCTCCACGCTTACCTCTTTGACCGTGAGCCTAACCCTCCCTTCTCATGACCACCTCTCCTGCTTCCCACATACACCCTCCTCCTGGATACCACCCTAAGGCCCCCTACCCTCCCTTGACCTCTGCATCTCTAACTGCCGTCGAGACATCAATCACCTCAACCTCTCCAACCCTCTCACCCACTCCAACCTCTCCCCCACAGAATGTGCAGAACTTCACTCCCTCCGCTCCAATTCCAGCCTCATCAGAACATCCGCAGACAAGGGAGGTGCAGTTGTCGTATGGCGCACTGATCTCGACATCGCTGAGGCCAGGAGATTTACCAAGATTTTGCCTGGGATAGACAGATCAAGTGACGGAAGAAAGATTGGGGTTGTTTTCCAGAGGACAGGGTATTGAGCGGGTACATGATTAAGATGTATAAAATAATGCAGGGCAGAGATAGGGTGATTGGAAGAAACATTTCCTCTTGATGGAAGGATCAAGTACCAGGGTGTGTGAGGTGCAAACATTTAAGAGAATGTGCAGGAGGTTTTGAGGGAATGTGAAGTAAAATATTTTCACCCAGAGGGTGGTTGGGATCTGAAACTCACTGCCTGCAAGAGTGGGAGAGACAGAAGCCCTAATATAAAAGAAGAATTATTTAGATATGTACTCACAATGTCAGGCCTTGGGCTAAGTCCTGGGGAGTGGGTTTAGAATGGTGAGGTGGTTTGTTTCTCAGCAGCACAGACACAATGGGCTGAAAGGTCTTCTCCTGCCCTGTACACCTCTCTGACACTGATCGCCTCCTTGAGTTTTCTCCAAGTTTTGGTTAGATCATGACTTTTGTCTCTCCCCTCCCCAAACAACTACTATCCCAGGGAAGGAATTCCACAGTCACATGTCCCTGGGATGAAGAGAAAACTCCCCACTCATCCCAGAGTGAGCAGTCTGGAGTCACATTCAGGCCAAACCAAGTAACAAGAGCAGATTTCCTTTCCTGCAAGTACATGAGCGAACCTGATTTGGGTTTTAATCAATGATTAGTTGAACAGTCATCGTTAATGAGACTTGGTTTATATTGCAGATTTATGAACTGGCTTCAAATTCCATTCCAAAGGCCATGTTGAGATTTGATCCCATGCAACTGGGGCATTCACTTATGACCATGACCCCATTCTCCCACATCTCATCCGCAGAGTTCCTCTATTTGATTGATCCTTTTATACTTGGGTTGAAAGCTGGAATTCGGTCACGGTGGGAGATGACTGATTCAGAAACTAAGTCCCCATCTAACAGCTTTTCAAGCTCTCAGCGTCTCTCTGGTCAAGACCCCCGAGGGAGATTGATTATGATCCAATTGAATAATGCGGTACGTTTGAGAGGGGCCAAATGGCTGAATCCATCTCTCATTTCACCCCAGGTTTCTTTTTTGATGCATTGGTTAGGGTGTGAATCTGGGATCCATTGTGAGCTGATCTCTTCTTCACCGTTAGCAGCTTCTCCTCGATAATGCACAAGATGATGGCACACTGGGCTTCCCAATGCGATGTGCCAAACTGCAGATGATAGTGGCAAAGGAGGAAGCTCTGGTCACAGCCGTCACCTGTCAGATGCAGGAGGCTGGGTAACACCACGGGTGAACTTATCACGAGTATTCACCCACCGCCCGTCCACCTGGTCCCTTTCATTTGGCCGTGACAACGTCCCTTAAACCCAAATCTGCCCTTTGCCTACCACGAGCCAACAACTGAGAAGAACTCAGGCACCCAAGCTCTGAGCCACCTTCTGTGCTCACAGTTAAGGAAGGGGTGGGTTTGTCATTTCAGGCAGCCAGAATGTCCCTTGCTGGGAAAAATGAGAACCACGCATCCTGCAATTCTGCAACAAGAACGGAAATCGTCTGAGAGCAATGTCAGTATGACTGACAGCATCAATAGAGAGAGAGATTGTGCGAGAGACTGAACGAGACAGAGAGAGACAGAGAGATATATAGACAGACTGACAGATGGCAATAGAGGACACCAGAGAGACTGCACAGAGGAGCATGCTGGGAGACATCAACACAGTCACCACAATTGATCAATGGAGTGAGGGAAGAACCTGGTGTCAAGGAATGGTAAGCCCCAAACATTCCTGACGTGTTTCCATCCTTCCCTCCTCAAACCAAAAGAAAGTGGAGAGAGATGTTGAGACAGGCTTTTGGGAAGTTTGTTATAGCTCAGAGGGTGTTTTGTCTGTTTGTAAAGATTATATTTTAAATTAAGTTGGTGTTATTGCGGCCTCAGTTCAATACGGGGCGTCAGTGAATAAGACAAGCAAGGTCAGATTCTTTTTCTTAATGTAAAGGGGCTGAGATAGCAGTGAGGGCAGTGGTGTGCTCCTCCAGCCTGATGTGGGAGATCAGAGAGCAATCTAGTGTCCCTGATGATATCTCTGCAGGAAGTGTAGGCAGAATTCTAAGGCACTCTATACATCCATGAAAAAAAAGAACATAGCTTGGGAGAAGGTTGGGCGACTCAAGGGTAAAGAAGGGATCTTGTGCTGGGAGGTAGAGGATGTGTGTGAGAACCTAAGCAGACGTATAGTGTGTTGAGAAGGTAAGGCTTTTCTTTTTCTTTTTTTATTGTGTGCTGGTAAGTAGAGTGATTGGTAAAAAATTTTTCATTTCATTTATCTATTATTTGATATTGTAGCAGGGCTAAGTTAAGCTAAAGAGTAAAAATGGCGCGAGATCCCAGACCCGTGTTATGCTCCTCTTGCTCAAAGTGGGAGCTCAGGGACGCGGCTGATGTCTCTGGCTCCTAATTGTGCAGGAAGTGTGTCCAGCTGCAGCTCTTGTCAGACTGTATGACAGCTCTGGAGCTGTGGATGGGCTCACTTTGGAGCATCGGCGATGCTGAAGAAGTCATGGATAGCACGTTTACAGATTGGTCACACTTCAGATTAGGATTGCTGAGGGAGAAAGGGAATATGTGACTAAAAGGCAGTCATCTCTCTCCAAAACAGGTATACCATTTTGGATACTGTTGGGGGAGATGGCTCACTGGGGGAAGGCAGCAGTCGCCAGGTTCATGGCACCGTGGCTGGCTCTGCTGTACAGAAGGGCAGGAAAAAGTGTGGAAGGTCTATAGTCACAGGGGGCTTGATTGTAAGGGGAGTAGATAGATGGTTCTGTGGTCAAAAATAAGACTTCTGAATGGTATGTTGATGAAACCGGCTGAGAAAAAGTGATGATAAATGTTAGCAGGAGACTTACACCATCAAATCAGCACAGGTGGCAGCAGGCACTGTACTTGGGAAAGCAAAACCTCCTCGAGACAAGGCTTATTGGCAGCAATCCCAAAATAGAAGGGTCACTGGGCTCAAGATGTTAACAGTCTCTCTCCTACTTTGAAATCAAGAGATAGCCACCACCAGAATGCTCACTGGCCAGAATCAATTGGAACAGTGCCAATTGTAAACAGGAGTTTGCAATCCCTGTGACATCTCTATGGAATGGTAAAGGGGTATGGAAGGCACTTTACATGTCACCCTCCCCATCCCCAGCCAAGTTTAGATTCAAAAAATTACTGGTACAAGCACGTTCCCACCATGATCCCTTACCCCCAAATCTTGCTCGAGTGCCCACCTGTAGTTGAAATACCCACACTCTACCCAACTGTAAACTAAAGTTACTACAAAGTTTTCCTCTAATCTTCCGCATGACAACCCCACCCCAGCGGATGACTCCCCTCTGAGGTCAGGAGAGGAGATAAAAAGAGGCTTTCTTGGCAAAGCAAGGGCACCAGAGCAGTGGCTGGCCCTTGCTTGAGAGCTGTGCCAGCTGAGAGGAGATAAAAAGAGGCTCTCTTGGCAAAGCAAGGGCACCAGAGCAGTGGCTGGCCCTTGCTTGAGAGCTGTGCCATCTGTATGGTAATGGGTCAATATCCTCTCCCTCTCCCTCTCCCCCCACCCCCCCCCCCCCCCACACACACACACACACACACACACACACACACACACACACAAATCCAACTGAAACACCACTTTCTGAATGTAAAACAGAAACAATAACCAGTCTGATGAAGGGTAACTGGACACAAAACATTGATTTTTTTTACATGTCTTGGAACATAGAACCGTACAGCATGGAACGGGCCCATTGGCATTCCACACTCCTTACATTTGGTGTTAAAATCCTGACTCTCACATTTCTTTTGAATAATCCCCAATCTCACCATAAATGGCCCTAATTTTAGTCATTTCAATTCTGGGAAAAAGATTCTGGCTCTCATCTCTTGAATTTCATCAATTTATTGGCTTGTGTCAAATCTCCCATCAGACTCTGCGGCTCCAGAGACAAGAACTGAGTTTTTGTCGCCTTTTCTTATATCTCATGTTCTCTAATCCAGGCAGCATTCTGGTAAACCTCTTCTGCACTCTCTCCAAAACCTGCACATCCTTTCTGTAATGTGGTAACCAGAAGTGAACACAATACTCTTAAGTGCTGCTGAACCAAAGTCTGATAAAGTTACAACGTGACATCCTGACTGTTGTACGTAATTCCCAGACCAACAAAGGCAGTCATGCCACATCTATTCTTTATTATCCTGTTGTAGCAGTCTCCTGGTTGCAAAAATACAGATTGCCAACTGAGCAGCAAGGAATGCTGGGTACATTGGCCAAGTGAAACTCTGAAATCACAAAACCCACACACCAGACACAGTGCAAACACAGCAGCAAGGTAACAGTCAGTCTGCACAGACACCCCCAACAAATTATCCACTCAACAAAAGGCAGCCCAGACAGAAAGGCACCGGGTCATGCTGCACAAAGAAACCTGACAGCAGCATGCCATCAAAATGATTGATTTTGATTCAAATTGGTTAGGGTTCTCACCCTGACTGGTGAGAAATACAGAAAGTTCTCGAATCACATTTAAATTGTACAAAAACAGAGCTCACCTGCAGACCACTCTCTTGGAATCGTTCTTGTAATCGCCTGAGGCCCACCGAGAAGACCAGAATGCAAAGAGGCAGAGACCAGCTGAGCATCAAGAGAGAGGGAGAGAGGGAGAAAGCAGCTTTGCAGACCCAGAGACAGAGCCACGGAAAAAGTGAATGTGTAAATTTACAAGGAACTCTGGAAATAATGTAATCAGAAGAGATAGTATGTTTCGCACTGATAATTCCTGTAGTTATGTTCCTGATAAATTGTGAATGTTTTACTTTGTTACTGACTTGTGTTCATATTGATTTACTCGCTTTGGTACTGTGGGACACCTGTGCAAATTCATTCATGACATTCCAGTCGTAGTTGTCTGCAAAATGTTTAAGAAGAAATCAGACAACTCTGTCTACTGATGTGATCACCTTCAGGGAGCTATAAACTTGAACTACAAGATCGCTCTGTACATCAATCCTGTTCAGGTCTCTGTCATTAACTGTATACTTTTCCTTAACATTTGATCTCCCCGAGTACAGCACCTCACACTTGCATGGATTAAACTCCACCTGCCATTTCTCCACCCATATCTGCAACTAACAACCTTCTACACTGTCCACACCTTATTTCCTTCACATATGCTGCCAGACCTGCTGAGCTTTCCTAGCAACTTTGTTTTTGTTCACAAACTTACGGACCCACACATCTCCATCCACATCCACGTAATTTAGACATATCATAAACAGCAGAGGACCCAGTACAGAACACCACTAGTCACAGAACCTCCAGCCTGAAAAACAACCCTCCATTCCCTGACGAAGCGTCACTAGATCCGAAACATTAACTCTGACCTTTTCATCACAGATGCTACGAGACCCTCTGAGCTTTTCCAGAAACTTCTGTTTTTTGTTCTTCCACCACTATCTTCTGTCTTATGTCGACAAGTCAATTCGGAATCCACATGGCCAAGTCACCGTGGATCCCATGCATCTGTATCTTCTGGATGAGCCCAGTATGAGGGACCTTGTCGAAAGCCTCACTAAAATCCATGTAGACAATACACACTGCTCTACCCTCATCAATCACCTTTGTCACCTCCTCACAAAATTCACCAAGTTAATAAGACATGACATACACTGCAGAAAGCCATGCTGACCATCCCTAACTGGCCATGTTTTTCTAAATGTGTGTAAATCCTATCCTAAGAATTATCTCCAAGAACGTCCCAACCACCGACGTGAGACTCACCGGGCGGTATGTTCTTGGATTATCCCTCTTTGTGTTGAAGAGAGGAACAACATTAACTCCTCACCAGTCCCTTGGGACCTCTCCAGTGGCTAGCGAGGGCTCAAAGATCTTGATGAAGGCCCCAGCAATCTCCTCTTTAACCTCTCTCAACAACTTGGGGTAGATGGCATCGGGTCTAGGAACTTATCCACCTCAATACTATTCAAAAGGCCGAACATCACTACTTTCTTCATGATAAAATGCCCGAGCATATTAGCATGCTCTACAAAAAGCTCACTATCATAGAATCCCTACGTTGTGTAAATAAGCCCTTTGGCCCAACAAGTCCACACCGACCCTCAAAGCGTCCTACCCAGATCCAACCTCCTTTAACCCACTTAACCTACATGTCCCTGAGTACAAGGGCAATTTAACATGGCCAATCCATTTGGCCTGCACATTATTGGACTGTGGGAGGAAAACGGAGCACTCAGAGGAAACCTGCACAGACACAGGGAGAATGTGCATACCTCACGCAGTTGCCTAGGTTGGAATCAAACCTGGGTGCCTGGTACTGTGAGGCAGCAGTGGTAACCACTGAGCTACCGTGCCACACTGCCCTCCATATTCTTCTCCTGCATGAAGTACTCATTTATGTTATCACCTACATCCTCAACTTCCCAGCACAAGATCCCTCCTTTATCATTGAGTGACTCTACCTTCTCCTGAGTTGTGCTTTTTTTTTAATGAATGTATTGGGTGCCTTAAAATTCCTCTTATACTTCCTGCAGAGATCCTGTCAGGGACACTAGATTGCTCTCTGATCTCCGACATAAGGCAGGAGGAGTGCACCACTGCCATAACTGCTATCTCAGCCCCTTTACACTAAGAAAAAGAATATCACCTTGCTTGCCTTATTCACTGAAGCCCAGTATTCACCTGCGGCGACACTAATACTAACTTAACTTGAAATGTAATCTTTACCAAGTGACCAAATACCCTCTGGGCTACAACAACTTCCTAACAGCCTGTCTCAATATGTCTCCACTTGCTTTTGGTTTGAGGAGGGAAGGATGGAAACACTATAGGAATGTTTGGGGCTTACCATTACTTGAGACCGGGTTCGTACTTCACTCCATTGATCAATTGTGGTGACTGTGCTGACTTCTCCCAGCAGACCCCTCTGCGAATTCTCTCTGGTGTCCGCTATTGCCGTCTTCCACCTGTCTCTTCTTCTGTCTGTCTCCCTCTTGCTCGCCATCTCTCTCTCTCTCACACACAGTCTATCTCTCCGGGCAGATTTGGGTTTAAGGGGCATTGTCACGGCCAAATGAAAGGGACCAGGTGGACGGGCCATGGGGGAAGACTCGTGATAAGTTCACCCCTGGTGTTACCCAGCCTCCTGCTTAACAGCAGTCGTTTGTGGTGCCACAGACCTCTCTGCTGCTGCTGCTGCTATTTTCCTGTGAGAGGCAATCACCCACAACAGTGTCCAAAATAGTATACTTTTTTGAGAGGGGCAGAGCCACAGAAGACTCATGTACTGCCTACATGCCTCTCCTGGCGGTCACCCATTCACCTGCCTGAACCTGTTTAATGCTGATGTCATTAACCTTCACTCCGCCAATTTCACACTTTCACCCCAGGATCGGTCTTATCTTCATTTGTAACTATCTTAAAACTTGTGGAATTATGATCATTGCTCAAAAATCCCTCCCCACTGAAACTTTGCTCATTCCGAAAGACGAGGTCCAGGACAGGCCCTTCCCTCGTTGTCCAATCTATGTAGAACATAGGACAATACAGCACAGTACAGGCACTTCGGCCCACGATGGTGTGCTGAACTTTAACCCTAATCCGAAGTCGATCTAACCTCAACCCCTTCATTATACGATCATCCAAATGCTTATCTAATAAGTGCTTAAGTGCCCCCAATGATGCTGACTCCACGACCCGCTCGAGCAATACATTCCAAGCCCTAACCACTGTCAGAGTAAACAACTTACATCTGGTATCTCCCCAATATCTACCTCCACTCACTTTAAAACTATGCCCCCTTGGAATAGCTACCTCCACTCTAAGAAAAATTCTTTGGCTGTCCCCTCTATCTATACCTTTCCCAGAACTGGACATATCATGTCCATTATTGAGGAGAAGCTGCGAATGGGGAAAAGGAGATAAGCTCACAATGGATCCCAAATCCAAACCGTAACCAATGCATGAAAAATGAAACCTGGGGTGAAATCACAGAAGGATTCAGCCAATTGGCCTATCTCAAACCTACCCCATTATTCAATGAGTGTGTAATTGTTCTCCAATGGGGTCTCGACCAGAGAATGCTGAGAGCTTGAGTAGCTGTGAGATGGGGACTCAGGCACCTCCCACCGTGACCGGATTCCAGGTTTCAACCCAAGTATGAACTGATCAATCAAATAGAGGAACTCTGGGGATGTGATGTGGGAGAATGGGGTTGCAGTGATAAGTGAATGCTCCAGTGGTATGGGATCAAATTTCAACATGGCCTTTGGAATGGAATTTGAAACCACTTCATAAATCTGCAATATATACCAAATCTCATTAACAAATCTGCTCAACAGTCCATTAATTGGTGTAAATTCCAAATTGGGTTCACTCATATCCTTGCAGGCAAGGAAATATGCTATTGTTCCTCGGTTTGACCTACATGTGACCCCAGACTGCCCACTCTGGTGTGAGTGGGAATTTTTCTCTTAATCCCAGCGACATGAGTCTGTGGAATTTCTTCCCAGGGATAACAGTTGTTTGGGGAGGGGAGAGACAAAAGTCATGATCCAACAAAACTTGGAGAAAACACAAGGAGGCGATCAGTGTCATAGAGGTGTACAGTACAGGAAAAGACCTTTCAGCCCATTGTGTCTGTGCTGCTGAGAAACAAACCACCTCACCATTCTAAACCCACTCCCCAGGACTTCGCCCAAAGCTTGACATTGTGAGTGCATATCTAAATAATTCTTCTTTTGTATTAGGGCTTCTTACAGGCAGTGAGTTTCAGATCCCCACCACCGTCTGGGTGAAAACATTTTTCTCCATATTCCCTCGAAACCTCCGGCACATTCTCTCAAATGTTTGCACCCCACACACCCTGGTACTTGATCTTTCCATCAAGGGGAAATGTTTCTTTCAATCTCCCCTATCTCTGCCGAGCATTAATTTATACATCTTAATCAAGTACCCTCTCAATATCCTCTGTCCTGTGGAAAACAACCCAAATCTGTCTTCAATAACTGGATCTGTCTATCCCAGGCAGAATCCTGCAAAATCTCCTTCACACCTTCACTAGTGCAATCACATTCCTCCTATAATGTGTATTACGGGACTGCATACTCTTGCTGTGTGTCCCTGAACAATGCTTTTTCACAATTCTACCATTACCTCCCTGCCCCTAAACTCAATGCCTTGGCAAAAAAAAACCCTGTGCAAAGTATCCCTTGTTAACTACTTCTTCTCTTTATCCTACTCAATAAATAGGCTGATTGACCCGCACCCAAGCTCCCTCCAATTCTCAGTGCTGCACCCTGGCCAACCATCCATCATGTGCTTCCTTCCCTGTCCTCCTGCACAATTGCAACACTCCACACTCAACACTCTTAAGGTCAGCTTCAGAGTTCATGGGTCTCACTGACCAGACCTGTACTGTGCACACCAGCAAACTCCCAGACAGCGTCTCTCTACTGAGGAAGACCATGATCCCTGTGGAGGATTGAGGCAACTGCCATGTATGCCTTTGACAGAATATCACACACTCAAATAGTGGATGGATGCTGAATAATGGGAGTTTTTAAAGGTTGGAATCCACAACCGCACTTGAATCTGACTGCTCTGCACAAATGTCGGATTATGCAGCAAAAATAACAGAATTTTGTCTCAATAGTGAGAGGTTGCAGAGCTCTGAGATGCAGAGAGATCCAGGAGACTTCACGCATAAGACCATCAGACATAGGAGCAGAAATTAGACCTTTCAGCCCATTGAGTCTGCTCCACCATTTAATATGGCTGATAAGATTCTCAAACCCATTTTCCAACAATCTCTCGGTAACCCTTGATCCCCTTGACAATCAAGAACATATCTAACTCTATCTTAAATATGGTCAATGATTCACAAATCTCATTATGAAAAAGTTTATCCTTATCTCCATTTTAAAGGCTCTTCCCTTTACTCTAAGGCTGTGCCCTCAGATCCAAGGTTTTCCTGCCAATGGAAACATCCTCCCAACGTCCACTCTCTCCAGGCTGTTCAGCATTCCTTAAGTTCCAATTAGGATGCCCTTTATTCTTCTCAACTCTACCGAGTATAGACACAGAGTGCTCAAACATTCTCGTATGTTAAGCCTTTCATTCCTGGAATCATTCACATGAACCTCCTCTGGAAGCTCTCCAGGCCTGATACATCCTTCCTGAGGTATGAGGCTCAAAATTGCTCACAATGTGGTCTGACTAGACCTTTATAAAGCCTCAGAGATATATCCCTGCTTTTATATTCCAGTCCTCTCCAAATAAATGCGAAAATTGTATTTACCTTCCTAACTACCGACTGAACATGCAAGTTCACCTGAAGAGACTCCCACGTCCTTTTGCACCTTAGATTTCTGAATATTCTCCCCATTTAGAACTGTCTATGCCACTATTCGTCCGACCAAAGTGTACAGCCTCACAACTTCCCATGTTGTATTCCATCTGCTACTTCTTTGCCCACTCACCAAACCTGTCAAACCTTCAGCAGCTTCCCCTCCACTTCAATACTACCTGTTCCTCTTCCTGTCTTTATATCATCAGCAAATTTTGCCAGAATGCCCTCAGTTCCTTCATCTGAATCAATAATGTATAAAGTGAAAGGCTGCGGTCCCTGCACTGACCCTTGTGGAATGCAACTTGCGAGTGTCTGCCATCCTGAGAAAGACAATTTTATCCCATTCCCTGCTTTCTGCCAGATAGCCAATCTTCTCTCCATACTATCACCTTGCCTCGAACACCATGGGCCCTGGTTTTACTCAGCAGCCTCCTGCGCAGCATCTTATCAAAGTTCTTCTTGAATTCCAGGGAGATAACATCAACTGGCTCTCCTTGGTCTACCCTGCTTGTTAACTCCTCAAAGAATTTTAAAAGATTTGTCAGTCATGACCTCCCCTTGATGAAACCACTTGCTGCATTTTCACATGCAGTTACAAGTATTCAGAAAGCTCATCCATTTTTCTTCAGAAGGATCCAGACCTGAAATGTCAGCTTTCCTGCTCCTCTGATGTTGCTTGGCCTGCTGTGTGCATCCAGCACCATACCTTGCCGTCTCACATCTCTCGCTCAACCTGGTTTTGCATTGCATAGAATCTTCTACAGTGTCTTGTAAATCTTGACCCCCGGTGGGGTCTCTCGATTCTGCGCTCAGTCAATGAACACTTGCAGTCGGTCTGGCTGTTTAAGACTTCACTCTTTATTTCTTCATTCAGCCGGGTACAGATCGTCCTGAAAACACAGAAGTTGAGCACTTCGGTGTTCCTCCGAGGAGGTGCACACACAACTTAATACAAAGACATTTTTATACTTTTCTTAAAGCAGGGTACATGGCATGATCGCATAATGTATTCAAGCAATTACCAATCAATACATGATATTGCTTCATTGACAGTTACCTAATCCAATAGTATTAACTAGTAAACAAGTTATGTCACAATGCTTAGGTTACTTTTTGTCTTGCCATTCAGCACCATAACATTTGCTACTGAAGGTCAGCTAGAATGGTTTGTCCTGCATTATCTTGTTATTACTGCATTATTTGTGCAGCTCCAGCAAAACTCAGAGTTCCCAGGCTAAAAGAGCAGCTCTAGCAAAATTTACAGTTTCTAGGCTAGAAGCCATTGTTTTGCTAACTTGCACCAAGAAGCCATCTTGTGCCTGTATCCAAGTTTCAGATTCTCATCCAACCATCAAAAATGAACAATTATCATAGGGGACACAATGCATTGTAAGAAAAATCCTCACCACAGCTCAACATATCAGATTGAACTATCTGGGAAGTCTGCTATTACCATCCTGTTTATTAGTCAAAATCAAAAATCACGCGACACCAGGTTACAATCCAACAGGTTTATTTGAAGACATCAGCTTATTTACAAACCTGTTGCAGGATAAGCTGGTGTTGTGTGACTTTTGACTCTGTCTATCCCAGTTCAACACTGGCAACTCTACATCCTGATCAAAATGAACAGGAAAAAGTTGAAATAGAAGTTGAATGTGAGAAAATGTGAAGTTGTTCTGTTTGGAAGCAAGAGCAACAGAACAGAGTATTATTTTAATGGAGAAAGACTGCAGAAATTTTGAATACAAGGGGACTTGCGGGGACATGTACACAAAACACACAGAGACCAGAAGACCATAAGACATAGGAGTGGAAGTAAGGCCATTTAGCCCATCGGGTCCACTCTGCCATTTAATCATGGCTGATGGGCATGTCAACTCCACTTACCCGAACTCTCCCCGTAGCCCTTAATTCCTTGCGAGATCAAGAATTTATCAATCTCAGCCTTGAAGACACGTAACGTCCCAGCCTCCACTGTGCTCCGTGGCAATGAACTCCACAGGCCCACCACTCTCTGGCTGAAGAAATGTCTCCTCATTTCCTTTCTAAATTGACCCCCTCTAATTCTCAGGCTGTGCCCACGGGTCCTCGTCTCCCAGCCTAATGGAAACAACTTCCCAGCATCCACCCTTTCTAAGACATGCATTATCTTGTAAGTTTCTATTAGATCTCCCCTCAACCTTCTAAACTCTAATGAATACAATTCCAGGATCCTCAGCCATTCATCGTATGTTAGGTCTACAATTCCAGGGATCATCCAAGTAACTGTCAATGAAGCAATATCATGTATTGATTGGTAATTGTTTGAATGTACTGTGCGATCACGCCATGTACCCTGCTTTAAGAAAAGTATAAAAATGTCTTTGTATTAGCCTGTGGTGTGCAGCTCCTCCCAGGAATACAGAAGTGCTCAACTTCTGTGTTTCCGGATGATCTGTAGCCGGCTGTATGAAGAAATAAAGAGTAATGTCTTAAACAGCCAGACCGATTGCCAGTGTTCATTGACTGACTGTGGAACCGAGAGACCCTGTCGGACGTCGAGATTTTCATAAAGACCGAGGTAAAGTAATTAAGTTCTTCAGCTATTTCCTTATCTCCCATCACTAGCTTTCCAGCATCAATTTGGAGCGGCCCAGTGTCTACTTTTGCCTCTCGTTTTTTTCTCATGTATTGAAAGAAACTTTTACTATCATTTCTAATATTACTGGCTAGCCTACCTTCATATTTGATCCTTTCCTTCCTTATTTCTCTCTTTGTTCTCCTCTGTTTGTTTTTTTAGCCTTCCCAATCTTCTGATTTCCCAGTGCTCTTGGCCACTTTATAGGCTGTCTCTTTTTCTTTGATACATTTCCTGACTTTCTTTGTCAGCCATGGCTGTCTAATCCCCCCCCTGGATAATCTTCCTTTCCTTTGGGATGAACCTCTGTACTGTGTCCTCAATTACACCCAGAAACTCCTGCCATTGTTGCTCTACTGTCTTCCCCGCTAGGCTCTGCTTCCAGTTGATTTTCATCAGTTCCTCTCTCATGCCCCTGTAATTACCTTTATTTAACTGTAACACCATTACATCCGATTTTGCCTTCTCTCTTTCAAACTACAGACTGAACTCTACCATATTATGATTGCTGCCTCCTAAGTGTTCCCTTACTTTAAGATCTTTTATAAAGTCTGGCTCATTACATTGCACTAAGTTCAGAAATGCCTGCTCCCTTGTGGGCTCCATCACAAGCTGTTCCAAAAAGCCATCCTGTAAACATTCCATGAATTCCCTTTCTTTGCATCCACCGGCAATATTATTCACCAAGTCCACCTGCATATTGAAGTCCCCCATGATCACCGTGACCATCCCTTTCTGACATGCCCTATCCATTTCCCGGTGCATCTTGCGCCCCGGTCCTGATCACTGTTAGGAGGTCTGTACATAACTCTCATTATGGTTTTTTTGCCTTTGTGGTTCCACAACTCCACCCACACAGACTCCACAACATCTGACCCTATGTCATTCAGTGCTGTAGATTTAGTTTCATTCTTAACTAACAAGGCAACCCCATCCGCTCTGCCCACCTCCCTGTCTTTTTGATAAGTTGTAAATCCCTTCAAGTTTAACTGCCAGTCCTGAAACCCCTGAAACCATGTCTCTGTGATGCCGACCACATCATAATCATTCAAGATCTTTCGTGTCATTATTTCATCTACTTTGTTACGAATACTACAAGCATTTAGGTAAAGTGCCTTAATGCTAACTTTCTTATCATTATTAGAGATATTGGAGATCATAAGACGTCCTCAGTTATCCTTCCTTTTTGCTGCATTCCTCGCCTGCCTGGAGCTGAAACCCACCTGTGCACATGCTATCCTGTTGCTTATCTTTCCATTTAACTCCATACTCCCTGTCGCTTTCGTTTTCCCTTCCCCCTGACTCAGAAGTTTAAAGCCCTACTGACCACCCTATTTATCCTTTTCGCTAGAACACTGGTTCCAGATTGGTTCAGGTGGAGACCGTCCCAACGGTACAGATCCCCCCGGTTTCAAAACTGCTGCCAATGCCCCATGAAATGGAATCCCTCTTTCCCACATCACTCCCTTAGCCACGTGTTTACTCTCATAACTTTCTTATCCGTACGTCAATACGCACGTGGCTCGTGCAGTAATCCGGAGATTATGACCCTTGAGGACCTGTACTTCAATTTCCTTCCCAGCGCTCGATAATCCCTGAACAGGCCCTCTACCCTAGCTTTGCCGATGTTGTTAGTCCCAACGTGGACCACAACGACTGGGTCCTCCCGCTCCTGTTTCAATATCCTTTCAAGCCGGTTGGAGATGTCCTGCACCCTGGCACCGGGCAGGCAACACATTGTGCGGGACTCCCGATCTGGCTTGCATGGCATACCATTTGTCCCCCTAATTGCATAATCCCCTGTAACAGCTACTTGTCATTTTGCTCCCCACCTCTTGAATGGCCTTCTGCACCATGATGCCGTGGTCAGTTGTCTCATCCTGTCCACAGCCCTTTCCCTCATCCGTACAGGGAGCAAGAATCTCATACCTGTTGGACAAGGCCAAGGGCTGATGCTCCTACACTCCTCAGCTCAGAATCCCCCTATCTGCCTCACTTACAGTCACACTGTTGGACCCTGTTGTCCCTGCACACTTAGTGAATTTGAATTACTTAATCTACCGGGTGTGAATGCCTCCTGAAACAGGTAACTCTACCCCTCCCAGATGTGGCGCAGAGTTAGAAGCTCAGATTCCAGACCTCACTTTTTTATGAACAGTAGATTCCCTGCAGTCTGCCCAGCTCCTGCTGCTCTCTGTAGTAAAAAGGACAACTGGCTTTGAGGTAAGTGCTTAAAGAGCAATCACTTAGCTTCCCAACATCCTCTCTGCTCCGAACTCACTGCCGCCCAGCTCCTGCCGCTCACTGCTGTAAAAAGCTAGCAGATAATCATGAAAGCTAATGCAATGTTGGCAGAACTTCAAGGGGGTTGGAGTATAAGAGGAGGGAAGTCTTTCTGCAAAAGTGAAAAATGCTGCTGAGATAAGAAGTTGTAACATTTCATTGGAGCCAGATCAGAAATGTTCACAAGGATGATCCCAGTATGGAAGAATTGGCTGTGCAGCAAGGATTAAACAGATTACTACTGTACTCACTGGAGTTTAGAGGAACGAGAGGCAATCACGTGAAGAGTGTTAACAGAGTGCTGTACAGAGAATATTTCCCCTAACGGGAGAGTCTCAGAATAAAAGGCACTTGTCACAGAATGAAGGAGGGCCAAGTGAAGATTGAGATGAGGAGAAATTTCTTCTCTCAGAGAGTCGTGAGTCTTTGGAACTCTTCGTCACAGAGAGCTGTGGGGGCTTTTCAGTAAATAGCGGAACCAAGGCATCAGAGTAAAGACAGGAGAGTGGATGTGTCTGCAGGTTTGGCCCCCTTACTTAATCATGAGGGAGACCGGAATATCTGGAGTTAGATGAATTCAGTAATATCCAAGGAAATTCCAAAATGCTTAAAGGGATTGACAGTAAGTGCAGGAAGGATATTTCTCTGGCCCTGTGGGTGAGTATGCAAGAATCTTCTCAGAATAAAGGACAATCCATTTAGGACTGAGATGAGGAGAAATCTCTTCATTGAGAGGATGATGAATTTTCAAAACATTGTGCCCCAGACAACATATGGAAGCTCTACCATCAAGGCAGAGATTGGTAGATTTCAAGTTACTAATGACATCACGGCACATGGAAATGTACATGAATGGCCATGATTTGGAACTGCGTAGATGGTTTGATGAGAGTGGAAGTGTAGTGCGGTATGTTCTGTGCTGTCAGCTGAAGGAGGCTAAACAGGCCAGACATCTCCTTGCCGTCTGAACAACTGCTCACCACTTCATTTTCATCAGCTCACCCGGTGTGTCATGCTTCAGGCTTCCCCTGTCATCTTACGCAATGGCTTTCAATTTATGCACTGACCTGCAAATACATGGTCCATTCACTCCCTCGCTTAAACAGCTTCTGTGTTCAGAAATCGTGTACATCAGGATAACAGAAAGCAAGGTTCTGAGGAGAACACGTATTATGTGGGGCAGTACAGGATCATAGTGAGACCAACCCCATACCATTAGACTGTGATCCCCCTGGCTCTGGTCACCTCCCCCCCCCCGGTAATCAGAAACATCCTTCCTGTGTTTACCCTGTCTCGTCCAGTTAGAATGATGGGTTTCTGTGAGATGGCTCCCTCATTCTTCAAAACGCCAGTAAATATAATCCTCACCAATCAAGCCTCTCATCATACATCAATCCTGCCATCCAAGGGATCAGTGCACTCCCTCAATCGTCAGAACATCCTTCCTCGGAGAATTATCAAATCAGCCTTGGATTGTATTGAATGATGGAGCAGACCAGACGGTTAAAAACGCCTACTTCTGCTCTGATGGTCTTCTCTAGCTTTGGGCTGCAGATTAGAGACTGTCACATCAGGCACAGAGCCCAGAATATTGGTTTAATTTTGTTTTTTTCTAACTGTACGTTAGCTTTTGGAAATGAATCCTTTGCACAAGCTGCCTCCTGATGGCAACAGTTCACAGCCTCACCAGCAGGAATGCACTCAAGGGCCACATTTTACAACCTGGGCTTTTATGTGCTCTTGTGGTTTTAGGTATCTTTTTAATCAATAAAGCTGCCATGAATTTCGGAGAAGGGCAAAATCGTTTGCCCCGAAAATCAGGCTGATTGAGCCGAGTTGGCGAATCATGGCAGTGTATTAGATTGTGAGCTGTTGTGACCACTGTACAAAATAACTGAACAGGATAGGGCTTGTGGAAAAACGTCATTCAGAAATGATTGTCAGCTCCAAATTCATCCAGTTTTGGTGTGATCATCGCTAAGCCCTGTTCGGCTGATGATGTTTAATTAAATGTGAATAAAACTATTTTTTTTGGAAAGTAATCTTGGTGAGTGGATGGATCGTATTTCGGAAGATTTTAATACTGTTGAAGTTTGCACAGAGGTGTTTTTGGTTTGTATTCCACACCGCAATATGTCTGTTCTGTGATGTTTCTTCTCTAACCTTATCAGAGCCAATCTGAATCAAACTTCAAAGCTATACTCCTGCATATTCCCGATCATCGATCATCCCCTTGATCATCAAGACTCTACCTCTGCCTTACAAATATTTATATATTCTGCATTGGCTCGATTTTGAGGATAGGAATTCCAAAGTCTCACAGGTGCCCAAGAAAATATAACTATTTCCTCACCTCTGCTCTGCTGTAAATGTGCGCGCCATCATTTTTAAATGCTGTCACCCCTAGTTCTAGATTCTCTTGACAAGAGGAAACATCCTTTTCCTATCCATCCAGTCACATTCCCTCAGGATCCTGTATATTTCAATTTACTTGCCTCTGACTGTTCTAAACTCTTGAGAACACAGGCTCAGCCCTGTCCAGCTTTTCATCAAAAGGCCATCCACTCGTTCTCGGTCTTAGTCCAGTAGACCTTCTCTGAACTGTTCCCAGTGTATTAACATATTTCTGTAAGTATGGGAACCAGTACTGTACACAGTACTCCAGATGCAGTCACATCACTGCCCTTTATAACTGATCCATGACCTCCTTATGCTTGCTTTTACATGTGGTGGATATGGGTTCAATTGAAGCACTCGAGAGGTCATTGGATGGTCATTTGGAAAGTTTAGTTTACAGGGATATGACATTCCCCAAATTAGTCCCTTCCTGCAAGGCCCTGACTTATCCTGAATAAAAACTGAAAGAACTGCGGATGCTGTCGATCAGAACAAAAACAGAAGTTGCTGGGAGCTCAGCAGATCTGGCAGCATCCGTGAAGTAAAAGTCAGAGTTAACGTTTTGGGTCCGGTGACCCTTCCTCAGAACAGGCATTGACTGTTTGTAGCTATATTTAAACATAAGCAGCTGTTTCCAAAATGCTCTTCCACCGAGAGGTCAGCCACATGGCCAGGCTCGTTAGCCAATACAAGGTCCAGTATGGCCACTCCTCTCCTTAGACTATCCTCATACTGTTTCAAGAAACCCTCTTGGATGCACCTCACAAATTCTGTATTGCCTTGCTCTGACAGAGCCCCAGTCAATACTGGGGAAGTTAAGGCCACCCACAGTAACAACCCCTGAATTTACTGCTTCTTTTCACAATCTGCTCACATATTTGTTCCTCAGTCTTTCAGTGGCTGTTGGAGGGCCTACAGGATAATCATATCAGGGTGACTGCACCTCTCTTATTTTTGAGCTCTACTCATATTGCCTCAATGGACTCACAAAACGTGGTGGATGTTTCACAAGCAGCAGTTTTTGATGGATCACTTTTTAGTTTTAAATCTGATGTAAATTTTTGTTCAGCAAAGGTAATAATGGGATATGGGCGTAAGGAAGTTATGTGGAGTAGGATCACAGATCAGCCGTGATCCCATCGAAGGACAAAACACACTTGAGATCAGAATGGTCGACTCCTGTTGTGGAAATTATGAGGTTTCTTTTCCCAGGGTGGAAGGGTCAATTACGAGGGGGACACAGGCTCAAGATGCTAGCGGGCAAGTTTCAAAGAGAAGTACGAAGCAAGTTTCTCACATCAAGCAAGATGAGTGCCTCAAACACACTGCCGGAGGAGATGGCGGAAGCAGACACAATAGCAGATTTCAAGAAGCACTTGGACAAATACATGAACAGGAAAGGAATAGAGGGTTACAGATCCCGTAAGTGAACACAGTTTTGGTAAGGAAGGGTGCCACTTAGAGGGCCAAAGGGCCTGTTCCTGTGCTTCATTTCTCTTTGTTCTTTGCCTGTTCTAAAATAAAGATTCCCCTACACTAACCTCATGAAACACATCAAGGACAGGTATGGAGGGGTTCAATCGAGAGTAAAGCTCTCTACTCTGTCCCCATTGAACTCTCCAAGGACAGGTCCAACATGCTTGCAGAATCAGAGTAGAGCTCCCTCTAAACTGCCCCCATCAAACTCTCCAAGGAAATATAAAGCATTGCATTTGATGCAGAATAAATCTCCCTCAATAATGTCCCAGTCATAATTTTAAAGGGCTGATGTAATCTGAGGAGAGATACAGATTTACACTCACTCTCAACAATGTCCTTCTGACCCCATCCTCACGAGATACACACACATGCAGGCACACATACTCACACTTAGACACACGCATTCAAAATTTTCGACTGTGACAGACAGGGTCAAAATAACAACAATTCAAAATTCTCCACAAAAACAGAACTACGGCCGAAATTCGACCCTAAGTTTTTTGTTTACTTCTGTCTGTCCTGCTCTGATTCCTGAGCAGATTCTGGATTCTAATTACCCACATGAACAGTCATCCTAATCCCACACCTGCTTCCAAACACGGCATGTGATTCTCACGTGGAGCATAATGCAGGAGCCTCTCAGTTGAGTGTGAGTGTCTTTGTGTGTCTGCGTCTGTGTCCTCGGCCATGTTTCATTTATGCATTGAGTCTGGTATCTTTTAAGTTATTCATCATTACTGACTGTGTCACCAAATAATAGATGACAACTGATGGGTTGCCAGGAGCAATTGGATGAGGGAAGTGGGGAAGTTTGACTGTGATTGTACAGGGGACATGGACACCATGAATTAACTCAAAAAGACAAATGAATTAATGCGGCAACGTACAGATATTCCAGGTTGAAAGAGAGAGACAGACAGATACACACTGACCAAGGGAGACAGAGAAACACAAGAACATTTGGACGTCATCCTCATTCCTATTCGACCTTGAGAAGGTAATATTGAGAACGACTTATTGAGTCGCTGCTCTCGAATAAACTAATCTTACTGGAGAAACATAATGTGGCAAATTAAACTGCAGCTTTTTCACTTCCTGCTCAAGTATAAAATTCATCAAGCGTTACATTTAGTGGGAGTGAGTTACATTCTGAAATGTGATCAAGGGGTTTAGGTTAATTTACATTCAGAGTAACAGCTACCAGAGTAACAGGTAGATTCACAATAACCAAAAATGGAGAGTGAGTTCCAGACTGGAATATATTCGAGAGTTCCAGGGTGGACTATGTACAGATAGCTGGAAGCGATTTACATAATGAAAATGTATGAAGGTTTTTGGGGTGGTTTACATACAGAATAACTGGTACTCAGAAGTGTACACATTAGAATCTAATTGAGGGTTTTAGTGTGGTTTATATGTCAAATAACAGACACTCAAGAGTGAGCTATGGACTGGAATCAAATTGAAAGTTTCAGGGTGTTTTTTGCACAGACTCACAGATACCCAGGAGTGAATTACATACTAGAATCTAACTGAAGCAAAGTAAGTTGGATACAGAGTAAAGCTCCCTTAAGATTGTCCTCAACATAAACTTCTAGGACAGGCATATAGGTACAAATCTTCCTCTATGTGACCAGAGAATTATTGTCTTCCATCTGCTGCTGTACTGCATTGTGTGTGTCACAGTGTCAACTCTGAAGCATTTCTGGATTCATTGGAATGTAGAAGAATGAGGAAGGATATTATAAAAACAAATAAAATCATGATGGGACTGGATAGGTTAGAATCAGGAAGTATGTTCCCAATGTTGGGGAAGTCCACAACAGTCAAAGAATAAGAAGTAAGCCATTCAGGACTGAGACGTGGAAGAATTTCTTCACTCAGTGAATTTTGAACCTGTGGACTTTTCTCCCGGGATGTTTCAGGCAGCAGTTGGGGACATTTCATTCGATAGATTCAAGAGGGAGCTGGATGTGTCACAGTATTCTTATTGTGCAGAAACAGGCCCTTCAGCCCAACAATTCCACACCAACCCTCAGAGCATCCCACCCAAACCCATCCCCCTGTTCCCCACCTAATCTACACATCCATGATCACGATGTGCAATTCAGCATGGCCAATCCACTTGAACTGCACATCTTTGAGCTGTGGGAGGAAACCGGAGCATCCAGAGGAAACCCACACAGACATGGGGAGAATGTACAAACTCCACACAGACAGTCGCCCGAGGCTGTGATCAAACTTGGGCCCCTGGGCGCTTTGAGGCAGCAGCGCGAGCTACCGTGCTGTCCTTTGAGGCTAACAGTATCCAGGGGTATGGGGAGAGGGTGGAATGAGATATGGAGATTGCATGATCAGCCATGACTGTATTGAATGGTGCTGCAGGCTCAAAGGGCCTGAATGGCCTCACCCTGCAGCTATTTTCTATGCTTTCATATTTCTATATCTGGGTTTATAACACTCTCTGTCTTTGAAATTACACCTCCCCATTCACTCAATATCACTGAATAAACTTCAGAATAGCTCAAGTACCCGTACAACACTTTGGAACAACGTTAAGAAAAGTGATTTATAAATGACCATCCATCAGTTTCAATGATGATATTCAGTGTGTCTCCTTTCTAAATTTATGCTGCCCACAAATCACACAGAAAAGAAACAAACAGTGAATTTGCACAGTTGAGTGATGGAGCAACGGACCTGCATAGCAGTGGGCCTACACAGCGGTGGGGACAAGCAGTGAACCTGCACAGTGGTGGGACAGATAGTGAACCTGCACTGACTGCTCTGTGGCATAGCAGTAAAACTGCACATCTATGTGAACCACCTGTGAGCCAGCACAGCTGTGTGAAGGAGCATAGGACGTGCACTGCTATGTGACAGAGCAGTGAACACACACAGATATGTGACAGAGTGGTAAGCCTACACAGATATGTGACAAAGCGGTGAACCCACACAGATATGTGATTAAGGGGTGAGCCTCCACAGCTATGTGACAGACCAGTGAACTGACACAGATATATGACAGAGCAGTGAACCAACACAGATAACCTGGTGTCACATGATTTCTGACCTTGCCCACCCCAGTCCAAAACTAACCTCCATCCCTGGAGGGAAGCTCTGGCTGCTGTTGTTATACCGTTACAGGAACATCCAGAGAATCTGCAGAACAGGTGCAATGGATATCATCAGTTCAGCAAGTGGGAAAGGCTCCAGATTGGTGCAAACTGGTCACCTGACAATTACTGGTTAACCCCATCATGTCCCAACAGATTTAGAGCAGTGGGAATTTCCACATAGTTAACCCTTTCCCAATGACAGAGGAGTTGAAAACCTTCTGTCTGGTTAGGATTAATACCGCTGAGCCAAGCAAAGTGCACCTGATTAACTAAGAATTTATAAGGTGCAAACTCTTAATTTTTAGAATAGTGGGAACTTAGATGACAGCGAACCAGGGTAGAAAGTACTCAGCGGCACATTGAATAATTCCAGCCGAAGGAGTTAATTGTAAATTTAAGACATATCAGAAGAGGACAAACAAATAGAATATGTAGCTTCTCACATTGATGCTGCCAGTGTCACAGATGGCCCCATATGCAGGAAGTGCTCCCAGCTGTTGAAGCTGGAGTTTGGGTTTCAGACCTTAAACAGGTTTGGAGACAATGTAGCACACCCTTGAGGCTGAGAGCTAAGTGGGGAGCACATTTAGAGAGATTGTCACACTGAGGATCAAGGGACTAGAGGAAAGAAGGGAAAGGGTAACCACCAGACAGTCCAGAGGGAACAGGCAGGTAGTGCAGGAGTTCCTGGGATGCCAATAACTAACCAGTATTCCATTTTGGAATGATATGAGTGCTGATACCTCTGAGGAGTGCGGTCAGAGCCAAGCTTTTGGCAGCACAAGCAGTTTGAGTGTACAGCAAGGAGGAAGAAAAAAAAAGAGCAATAGTGACATACAGACATGTCTCACGTCCCCAAAAACACTCCCAGAGATCCAGGCAGCTAAAGCCCTCCCATCTTGCACCGATTCTCAAGCCATATCAGTCCTACTTTCCTATTTCAATACCCAGAAGCATGTGGCACCAGGAGTCATCTGAAGATTCTGATCATTGAGGTCCTGCTTTTTAAACTACTGCCTAGCTCCCCGAATACTTGATACCAGGCCTCATTCCTCATGCTGCCCACATGACTGGTACCACATTGTTACCAAAATGTACCGTGAACTCAAACTCATCACCCTATCCTTTCAGGATGCCCTGAAGTAGTTCAATGACATCCCCAGCCTGGTACTAGGGAGGCAATAGAGTTTACTGGAGTCATGACTTTGACCACAGAAACACCTGGCTGCTCTCCGACTAAAGAGTCACTGTTGCTCTTCTTTCCCCCAAAATGAGGACAACACCCAGCCAAGACTGGATGAACAGCAGCTCACATTGCTGTGGGTTTTACAACAGGAAATTGTCAGGACTCAGACAAATTTGTAAATGCTCTCTGCCCACAGTGGGAAGTACCAGAGGCCTGGAGGATGGATAATGTGATCCTTTCTGTCAAGAAGGGTGTTCAAGGTGAATCAGGAAATTACAGCCTGGTGAGTTGGTTGTGCCAAACAAATTTGTTGGAGCCTTTCATAAATGTGATCAAGTGTATGGATGTGGGAAGTTCAGTTGAGTTAGTTTCATACAGATTTTAGCAAAGCCTTTGACAAGGTCCAACAGGGGAAACTGATTAAGAAGATGGAAGCGCATGGCATTCAGGGAAACCTAGTGAGATAGATCAGAAACTGGCTTAGTCATGGGACACAAAGGGGAGAGGAAGAAGGCTTTTCAAGAAGGCTGACTGGAGGTTGATGTTCAGCAGTGTACCACAAGGATCAGGACTGGGGCCCTTATTATTTGTTAACATTCCTCCCACACTTTCATCTGTATAGTTTATGACTATGTTAAGCAAGTTTGCATATGACACCAACATTGGTTGGGTGGTTAATTGTGAAGAAGATGGTAGTAATGTGCAGGATGTTTTAGAAGGGTTGGTCAGATAGGCAGAGAAGTGGCAGTTTGTATTTAACCTTGATAAGTGCAAGGTGATTCAATTTGGAAGAAACAGGAAATTGAGAGAGTATTTAATGAATGGCAGGAATCTGAGTAGCTTAGAGAAACAGAAGGATTTTCAGGTACTTATATCCGAATTATACCCATGAAGTCAGCAGAGTACGACAATGCGATAGTTAAGAAAGCAGATGGGACACTTGCTTTAATTAGATGTAGCACTGAGTACAAGAGCAAGGAGGTAATGTTAAGAGTTGTACAGAGCATTGATCAGGCCACAACTGGAGAATTGGTGCATTTCTAGTCTCCTCACTGCAGGAAGATTTAATACAGGGGTTACAAAGGAGATTCACCAGGATGTTGCTTCGGATGGAGAGAGTGAGCTACAAAGAGAGGTTAGATAGGCTTGCATTGTTTTCTGTAAAGCAGAGAAGACCGAAGGGGTCACATAACTGAGGGATGATGAGGCCATTAACAGAGTGAATGGAGACCAGCTTCTCCTCTTGATTGAGGAGGTCAATTGAGAGGGGGCATAGTTTTAGGGTAAGATTCAGAGAGGACTTGAGAAAAAGCTTTTTCACTGAGGGTGATTGGAATCCTCAATGAACTGCCTGGAAAAGTAGTGGAGGCCGAAAACCTTACAACCTGTAAAAATATTTGGATTAGCACTTGAAATATCATAACACTCAAGGATACCAGCAAAGTTCAATCAGGGATTAATCAGCTTTATTGTTAATGGTGTCAGGGCAGACTTGATGGACTGAAGGGCCTTTTTTGCTTTGTATGGCTTTATGACACAGCTCAGGAACACCACTATGATATGGACCAGTCTCCTTCCATTGACACCCTCATCTGCTTAGCTGAACTTGTCCTCACCTTTCACAACTTCTCCTTCAATTCCTCCCACTTCCTACAGACAAAGGGGGTGGCCATGGGTACCTGCATGGGTTCAGTCTACCTGCCTCTTTGTAGGATACGTGGAACAATCCCTCTTCTGAAGCTGCACTGGCCCTATCTACCACCTCTTCCTCCGTTACATCCATGACTGCATCAGTGCAGTCACGTGCTCCCACAGGAAACTCAAACAGTTCATTCACTTCACTAACACCTTCCACCCCAACCTTAAGTTCACCTGGACCATCTCTGATACCTCTCTCTCCTTCCTTGACCTCTCTGTTTTCATCTCAGGCAACCGCCTGGAAACCGATATCCATTTCAAGCCTACCGATTCTCACATCTAACTAGAATACACCTCCTCTCACCCACCTTCCTGCAAAAGTGCCATCCCCTATTCCCAATTCCTTTGCCTCTGCTGCATCTGCTCCTGAGATGAGGCATTTCACTCCCTGACATCCCAGAAATCCTGTTTCAAAAGGGCCACAACTTCCCCTCCACAGTGTTTGAAAGCTCCCTTGACCGTATCTCTTGCATTTCCCGCAACTCATCCCTCACACCCACTACATGCAATAACAACAAAAGAGAATCACCCTCACCCTCACGTACCACCTCACCAACCTCCAGATCCAATGCATCATCTTCTGGCACTCCACCATCTGCAGTCTGACTCCAATACCGAAGACATTTTCCCCACCCTGATCTGCTTTCCGGAGGGACCACTCGCACCAATGTTGCCTGAGTTTTGCAGGAACAGAATCTCATATTTCACTTGGGAACCCTGCAGCCCAATGGTATCAATGTGGACTTCACATGCTTCAAAATCACCCCTTCCTCAGCCGCATCCCAAAGCTGGCCCAGCTCATCCCCGCCTCTCTAACCTGTCCTTCCTCCCACCTATCCACTCAACCCACTGCAAGCCCCACCCCCACCTTCTACCTTCCAGCAACATCCCACTTCCTTGACCTGTCCGTTCTCCCTGGGCTGATCTATTCCCTCCCTAATTCCCCACCTACACTTACCTTTACTGGCTCCACCTTCACCTCTTTGACCTGTCTGTTTCCTCTCCATCTATCTTCTCCTTTGTCCACCTTCTATCCGCCTCCCCCTTGAAATTTATTTCAGAATCCCCTTCCCCTCCCCCATTTAAAGACGAAGGGTCTTGACCCGAAACATCAGTTTTCCTGCTCCTCTGATGCTGTTGACCTGCTGTTTTCATTCAGTTCTGCACCTTGTTGCCACTATGAAACGGCTTGTTTGCCATGGGGAAAGACAGTGTGCTGAGTAGCTGCTTTATAAACTGGAATGCTTATGATGTGCTGTTACATTTCTCCAAATTTGTCAGATGATCTGCAATCCAGCTACGCATACAGCTTGGCACTGAAATCTCAGTGATATTGACAAAAAAGAATCCTCTCGTCTTCTCCCATTTGAATAAAAGGGTCTGGTAGCCTCTGAGCTTGTGCCTTGAGGCAATGGTTTGAATAAAACATGAATTCAGGCAGACTCAGTAAACCACGCATTCCTCCGTGACAGTCATCAACAGAGCACTGGTGGCTGCCGGGGAATACAGTTAACTCCATTACAGCACTTGGCACCTTGATGATGTGTGCCAAAGGGTCTGTCAGAATTCTGCAGCCTTTCACTGGAGTGACGCTTTCACCAAGATTTAAGGTGACGTCCCTAGTGCCAGGTTCTTAGATGGGGTAGAATTTGTTTGGTGCAGCCAGGAACGATTCTTGGAACAATACCAGGAAAGCTGCCACCCAGTTGGATAGAGTTGTTAAGAAGGTGTGTGGTGTTTTAGCTTCCATTAACAGAGTAATTGAGGTGAAGAGCTGTGAAATTACGTTCCAGCTATACAAAACCCTGGTTCGGCCACATCTGGAGTATTGTGTCCAGTTCTGTTGGCTTCATTACAAGAAAGAAGTGGAAACATTGGAAAAGGTGCAGATGAGATTCACCAGGATGTTACCTGGAATGGAGGGAAGGTCTTACGAGGAAGGGTTGAGACAGCTAGAGCCTTTCTCGTTAGAATGATGAAAGATGAGAGGTGACTTGATAAAGGTGTACAAAATGATCGGAGGAAAAGATACAGGGGACAGCCAGAGGCATTTTCTTAGAGTGGAGGTAGCTATTACGAGGGGGTATCCTTTTAAAGTGAGTGCAGGTAGATACAGGGGAGATGTCAGAGACAGGTTCTTTACTCAGAGAGTGGTAGGGGTATGGAATGCATTGCCAGAGCGGGTAGTGGAGTCGGCCTCAATAGGGGCATTTAAGCAGCTATTAAATAGGCATGTGGATGATCGTATTGGGAAGGTGTGGAGGTTAAGTAGACCTTATGCTTGGGGTAAAAGTTTGGTACATCCTGGGCCGAAGGACAGTACTATGCTGTGCTGTTCTATGTTCTATATAGATCATACAACTAGGGGAGGGGCAGTGCTGGACTTTGTCTTGAGGCATGAGCAAAGTTTCAGTGGGGAGGCATTTTCGAGCAATGATCATAATTCCACAAGTTTTAAGATAGTTACAAATAAGGATAAGACTGGTCCTGGGGTGAAAGTGTTAAATTGGCAGGGTGACGGTTAATGGCATCAGTATTACACAGGTTCAGGCAGGTGAATGGGTGACCACCAGGAGAGGTTGTCAGGCAGTACATGAGTCTTCTGTGGCTCTGCCCCTCTCAAAAAAGTAAATTATTTTGGACACTGTTGTTGGGGACAGCCTCTCACAGGAAAATAGCAGCAGCAGCAGCAGAGAAGTTTGTGGCACCACAAACGATTGCTGTTAAACGGGAGTCTGGGTAACACCAGGGGTGAACTTATCACGAGTCTTCACCCACTGCCCGTCCACCTGGTCCCTTTCATTTGGCCGTGACAACGTCCTTTTAACCCAAATCTGTCCTTTTCCTACCACGAGCCAACAACTGAGAAGAACTCAGGCACCCAAGCTCTGAGTCACCCACTGTGCTCACAGTTAAGGAAGGGCTGGGTTTGTCATTTGACGCAGCCAGAATGTCCCGCTTGATGGAAAAAATGAAATCCACATATCCTTGAAATCTGAAACAAGAACGGAGATTGTCTGAGAGAGAAGTCAGTCTGTGTTACAGCATCAATGGAGAGAGAGGTTGCACGAGAGAGATAGAGAGAGACAGAGAGAGTGAGAGACAGACAGAAAGAGATACAGACGGAAGATGGCAATAGAGGATACTAGAGGGACTTCGATGAGAAGCTTGCTGGGAGACGTTAGCACAGTCACCATAATTGATCAATGGAGTGAAGGAAGAACCCGGTGTCAAGTCCTGGTAAGTCCCAAACATTCCTTTGTGTTTCCATCGTTCCCTCCTGAAACCAAAAGGAAGTGGAGAGAGATATTGAGACAGGCTGTCAGGAACCTAGTTGCAGCCCAAAGGGTACCACGTCAGTTTGTAAAGATCACATTTTCAGTTAAGTTTGTATTAGTGCAGCCTCAGGTGAATACTGGGCTTCAGTGAACCAGGCGAGCAATGTAAGATTCTTTTTCTTAGTGTAAAGGGTGTGCTCCTCCTGCCTGATGTCGGAGCTCAGGGAGCAATCTAGTGTCCCTGACAGGATCTCTGCAGAAGTTGAAGTGGAATGCTGAGGCACTCTATACATTCATTACAAAAAATATAACTCGGGAGAAGGTAGGGCCACTAAAGGGTAAAGAAGGGAACTTGTGCTGCGAGGTAGATGATGTGGTGATAACATAAATGAGAACTTCATGCAGGAGAAGGATATGGAGGGCAGTGAGGCACGGTGGTTCATTGGTTACCACTGCTGCCTCACAGCACCAGGGGCCCAGGTTTGATTCCACCCCAGGTGAATGTCGGTGTGTAGTTTGCACATTCTTCCACTGTCAGTGTGTCTTTCCTCTGAGTGTTTCTCCCACAGCCCAATGATGTGCAGACGAGATGGATTGGCCATGCTAAATTGCCCATAGAGCACAGGGACATGTAGGTTAGGTGAGTGACAGGGAGGTAGATCTGGGTGGGATTCTTTATGGTTTGTTGTGGACTTGTTGGGCCAAAGGGCCTGTTTCCACAATGTGGGGATTCTATGATAGTGAGCTTTGTGTGGATCATGCTAATATGCTTGGGCATTTTGAGATGATGGAAGAATAGATGTTCGGGCTATTGAAGAGTATTCAGGTGGATAAGTCTCCAGTCCCGATGGCATCGACCCCAAGTTGTTGAGAGAGTTTAAAGCGGAGATTGCTGGGGCCTTGACCAAGATCTTTATGTCCTCGCTAGCCACTGGAGAGGTCCCAAAGGACTGGTGAGGAAATTAATGTTGTTCCTCTGTTCAAGGCAAATAGGGATAATCCAGGAATATACAGACCGGTGAGTCTCACGTCGGTGGTTTGGAAGCTCTTGGAGATAATTCTTAGGATAGGATTTACACGCATTTGGAAAATCATGGCCTGTTAGGGACGGTCAGCATGGCTTTCTGCAATGCATGTCATGTCTTGTTAACTTGGTTGAATTTTGCGAGGAGGTGACAAAGGTGATTGATGAAGGTAGAGCAGTGTATATTGTCTACATGGATTTTAGTGAGGCTTTCAACAAAGTCCCTCATGGTACGCTCACCCAGAAGGTACAGATGCATGGGATCCACGGTGACTTGGCCACGTGGATTGCGAATTTGTGGAGGAAAAGAAACAGAAGCTTTTGGAAAAGGTCAGAGGGTCTCACAGCATCTGTGAAGAAAATAATCAGAGTTAATGTTTCGGATCCAGTGACCCTTCATCAGGGAATGGTGGAGGGTTGTTTTTCAGGCTGGACGCTCTATGACTAACGGTGTTCTGTACGCATGTGTCCTGGGTCCTCTGCTGTTTATGATGTCGATGAAGGTGCGTGGGTATGTAAGTTGGTGGATGAGACAACGATGGTGAACATAAACAAAATTGCTGGAAAAGTTCAGCAGGTCTGGCATCATCTATGAAGGGAAGAACAGATTGGTGAAATTTTGGATAGTGTGGGAGGTTGTTAGTTGCAGAAATGGGCAGAGAAATGGCAGGTGGTGTTTAATCCATGTAAGTGTGAGGTGCTGTACTTTGGGAGATCAAATGTGAAGGAAAACTCTCCAGTTAATGACAGAGTCCTGAACAGTATTGATGTACAGAGGCTTCTTGGAGTTCAAATTTATAGCTCCCTGAAAGTGGTCACCTAAGTAGATAGTGAGATAACACAGTGTGAAGAAGGGTCCTGACCCGAAATGTCAAGCTTTCCTGCCCCTCTAATGCTGCTTGGCCTGCTGTGTTCATCCGGCTTCACACCGTGTTATCTCAGATTCTTCAGCATCAGCAGTTCCTACTGTCTCTGTTTAAAAGTCAAAGGTCAGTACCGTGTTTATCACCCACAAACTAGACGACATTTCCTTATGTTGTGTTCACTCATGAGTCGTATGTCTGTTACTGAACCTAAAGGGATAGTGCACAATATTCTTCCAATGCTCTCTGAACTTAGGATGCGTGATGACATAAATCACAGTGTTTGTGCAGCAACTCAGCATCTGCAGCATGTAGCCCAGATCCATTACAAACAGAGGCAGATAGACTGACTCATATCCCAAATGTTTCATTCTCCAATTGATGGAATACACCATTGATACTGACCACAATAGAATGAAATTCCCTGAGATAAGAAACAATAAAATGATGGAATTCTTTCGACTCTTCAACACTGGGTCTTTGGCACTCTTTCTGTTGCTCTGCTGATGGAGTCTCCTGCGGGATCTGCTGGTCACTGCAATGTGTCTAACCGTTAAAACATTGAAAAGCAGAATGAGAATAAAGGCAACTCCTGGTGTTAGGACGTAATGACAGAACTCAATTGCTCCCCAGACTGGAGAAAATTTCAGTTCATTTTTCACCCAACAAAACCAGGGTCTGCTCCTGATATAATATCGATGAGTAAACAGAAAATACCAAAAAATGTTCTTCACACAGCTCAATCCAGTCACTGTTGCCAGAACCATGGCTGTTGTTTTCACTTTGCAATATTTACTTCTCAGATTTGGGCAACAAATAGCAACAAATCGATCAAAGGTGAAAGTGACGGTGAACCAGACAGAACAGTCAGTGGCTGCATATAGCAGGACAGCGTGGATATTACACACAGGGATACCTTCTAAGAAATGATGCTCTTCCAAATAGACAAATGGAATGTGTCGCAATATGAGCTCAAAGATAATGACTAGGAGATCTGCTATTGCCATGGCTACCAGGTAGTGAGAGACACATCGGGAGAGACCACACTTTTCCTGGGACAGGATCACAATTGTTATTACGTTGGCTGTGAGGAAAGCAAACAATGAAGTTATAGTTTGTGCTTGGAACAATGTTACCAGTTTTATTGATTGAGATGTACAAATGGCATTTTCCATCCGTTCCTGTCACAGAAGTTTGCATCAGTGTTCAGTTTATTTGGTGGATGCAACGATTGTTATTGCATAAATTGACCATGTAATGGAAATATAAGATGAGGTAAAAATTGCTTTGAACTGATTTGTTCATGACTGTTACAATACATTATGCCCCACAATGGAAATCACAGAAATGTAGCTTGAATTGACTGTAAATGAATTTTGGAAATGGGTAAGATCTAAGAGATGCTGCCCTCATGTAAACACATGATGGAACCAATTGTCAAACAATGGTGTTTGTCAATGCAAGCAAGGATTCTAGTATTAATCGATCAAATACCTTGAATGAATAGAGATGAGGTAGTGGAGGAATGGATACTGAGTCAGTGAACACTCAGAAAGACACCAAGGTAGCCAGGGTTACAGATCTAACAGCTGGACCTAACAAAAGCAAGAAGCAGTAAAGATGGGAGAGTAAATTTCAAGCACAGTAACGCCCTTATCTACGGTTGGCAGAATGAACAAGACAGAGGAAGGAAAATAAAAGCAGCAAAACACCACAATTTATAGAAATACAAAAGACTTACCAGGCACAGCAACAATTGCGAGAATTGGATAATAAATGAATTGCACAATCCGAAGGACCATTAGAATGCGGATTTTCAGTGGCTTCCGATCAAAAGTAGCAGAAAGAGAATTCAACATCTCAATGAAACCCCTTCCCAATGTTTTCCCATTCCCATCGACTGTTCTCACATTTTCAACCATTGACAAAACATTCCAATCTGTTGTTGTAACATTCCATTCATTTGTTCTTAGATTCAGATCCAGTGTTGTATTGTTCCAATCCATCATTGCCAGATTCCAATACATTGTTGCATCATTCTAATCTATTACTCTCCGGTTGTAAACTGTGATCTGTCCTCTCTCTCTCTCTCTCTCTCTCTCACTGGTGTCCCAGATCTCTGTCAGTGTCACGGCTGTCTCTCCCACTGACTCTGAGAGGTCAAATTGATCAATGCTCCTTCTAAGTAGATGTAGTACACCCTGCAGCAACACAATTAGGATCCATGGGGACTCACATTAGTGACAGTTATTAAACAAACAGTTACTCTTTCCATCCTGTCTCCTGTGTGCCGGAGAAACACGATGTAATTACCCAGGTGATTTCAGAGGTTAGCTGAGGAAAAAGTGATGTCATTAATGAATGTACAGGCTGTAAAATGGGATTTGTGGCTAGAGTCTGAGCATGACAAATGTTGATCTCTGTTTAAGAGAGGGAGTGAATGGACCATGTAATTTCAGGTCAGAGCATGAATTGAAAGCCATAGTGTAAGGTGACAGGGGAAGCCTGAAGCATGACACACTGGGTGAGCTGATGAAAATAAAGTGGTGAGCAGTTGTTCAGACGGCAAGGAGATGTCTAGTCTGTTTAGCCTCCTTCAGCACAGAACCTACCCCACCACACCTCCACCCTTATCAAACCATCTCCGCAGTTCCAAATCATGGCCATTCATGTACATTTCCATGTGCTTTGATGTCATCAGTAACTTGAAATCTACCAATCTCTGCCTTGATGGTGGAGTTTCCACAAGTTGCCTGGGGCACAGCATTTCAAAAATTCATCATCCTCTCAGTGAAGAGGTTCCTCCTCATCGCAGTCCTAAATGGATCGTCCTTTATTCTGAGAAGGTTCTCCGGTACTCACCCACAGGGCCAGAGAAATATCCTTCCTGCACTTACTGTCGATCGTTTAAGCATTTTGGAATTTTCTTGAATATGACTGAATTCATCTAACTCCAGATACTTCAGTCTCCCTCAACATTAGGTAATGGGGCCAAACCTGTATACATATCCACTGTAAGATAATAAAATGTGAGGCTGGATGAACACAGCAGGCCAAGCAGCATCTCAGGAGCACAAAAGCTGACGTTTCGGGCCGAGACCCTTGTGCTCCTGAGATGCTGCTTGGCCTGCTGTGTTCATCCAGCCTCACATTTTATTATCTTGGAATTCTCCAGCATCTGCAGTTCCCATTATCTCTGATACTACATATCCACTGTCCTGCCTTGATTCTCATACCTTGATTCCCATATGTACTAAAAGCTATTTCAGCATTAAATATACACAAGGGTTCAGCCCCCACAGCTCTCTGTGACAATGAGTACCAAAGAAACACCACCCTCTGAGAGAAGAAATTTCCCCTCATCTCAGTCTTCAATTGGTACCCCTTCATTATGAGACCAAGCCCTTTATTCTTGGACTCTCCCGTGAGGGGTAACATTCTCTGTGCATTACACTGTCAACACTCTTCATGTGATTGTCTCTCATTCCTCTAAATTCCAGTGAGCACAGTCGCAATCTGTTTAATCTTTGCTCCATAGCCAATTCTTCTACACTTGGATCATCCTTGTGAACATTTCTGATCTGCCTCCAATGAAATGTTATCTCTTCTTATCTCAGCAGCAGCTTTCACATTTGCAGAAAAGACTTCCCTCCTCTAATGCTTCAACCCTCTTGAAGTAAAGGCCAACATTCCATTAGTTGTTATGATTACCTGCTAGCTTTCTGCATTTTGTGCACATGTCCCCGCAAGTCCCCTTGTATTCAAGCCATCTACAGTCTTTCTCCTTAAAATAATACTCTGTTCTGTTGCTGTCACTTCCAAAGAGAACAACTTCACATTTTCTCAAATTCAACTTCTATTTCAAACTTCTCCTGTTCATTTTGAACATGACGTAGAGTTGCCAGTGTTGAACTAGGATGAACACAAGTCACGCAACACTGGCCCATGGTGTTAGAGGCAAGGTGATAGCATGGAGAGCAGATTGGTTATCTGGCAGAAAGCAGGGAGTGGGATAAAAGGGTCTTTCTCAGGATGGCAGCCAGCAGCAAGTTGTATTCCATAAGGGTCAGTGCAGGGACCACAGCCTTTCACTTTATACAGTATTGATTCAGATGAAGGAACTGAGGGCATTCTGGCAACGTTTGCTGATGATATAAAGACAGGAAGAACAACAGGTAGTATTGAAGGGGAGGGAAAGCTGCTGAAGGATTGACAGGTTTGGAGAGTGGCCAAAGAATTGGCAGATGGAATACAACATGGCAAAGTGTGAGCCTGTACACTTTGGTAGCAAGAATAGGGGCATAGGCAGTTCTAAATGGGGAGAAAATTCAGAAATCTAAAGTGCAAAAGGACGTGGGAGTTTCTTAAGGTGAACTTGCATGTTCGGTCGGTAGTTAGGAAAGCAAATACAATTTTAGCATTTATTTAGAGAGGACTAGAATACAAAAGCAGGGATGTATCTCTGAGGCTTTATAAAGGTCTGGTCAGAGCACATGGAGAGTATTGTGTGCAATTTTGGGCCTCATACCTCAAGAAGGATGTATCAGGCTTGGAGACGGTCCAGAGGAGGTTCACGAGAATGATTCCATGAATGAAAGGTTAAACATATGAGAACATTTGAGCACTCTGTGTCTGTACTGGGTGGAGTTTCGAAGGATAAGAGGCGTCCTAATTGGAACTTCAGAATACTGAACAGCCTGGAGAGAGTTAACGTTCGGAGGATGTTGGCATTGGCAGGAAAACCTTGCATCTGAGGGCACAGCCTGAGAGTAAAGGGAAGCTCCTTTAAAACAGAAATAAGGAGAAACTTTTTCATACAGAGAATCGTGAATCATTGACCATATTTAAGGCAGTTCGATATGTTCTTGATTGTCAAGGGCATCAAGGGGTACAGAGAGAAAGCTGGAAAATGGGATTGAGAAACTTGTCAGGCATAATTGAATTGTGGAGCAGACTCGATGTGGGCTGAATGGCCTAATTTCTGCTGCTATGTCTTCTGGTCTGAAGCACTACGACTCTGAGATCTCTCTGCATGTCAGAGCTCTGCAATAGACAACAGGCTGATATTTTTTGCTGCATGATTGACATTTGTGTCGAGCGGTCAGATTCAAGTGCTTTTGTGGATTCCATCCTTAATAGCTCCAATTTTTAGGATCCATCCATTATTTGGGTGTGTGATATTCTGTCAAGGGCACACGCGGCAGGTGTCTCAATCCTCCACAGGGGTCATGGCCTTCCTCAGTAGAGAGACACTGTCTGGGAATTTGCTGGTGTGCACTGTGCAGGTCTGGTCACTGAGATCCATGAACTCTGAAGCTGGCCTTGATGGAAATTAAAATTATAGGGGCAGATGAAGGGTTAAATCTTACAGCAGGATGATGTACTGATTTATGGAGTGTTACAATAGTCAATGGAATGCTGTACCTTAACAGAATGAAGTGCTTGAGCATAGTTCAAGGGAGTGTAAAACAAAGGAAGGACACCTAGGTTAGCTATTAACAGCAGCTTAATTAGGTTAATTAAAGCATGTAACATCGAACTAAGGACTAGCATGATGTAATGGGGTCAACCCGAGGCAAAGGACCATTGTGGCAGATGTAGTAATAAATAAGAAACTTGGAACAAGGCACAAGATGGCTTCTCGTTGTAATTTAGCAACAAAATGGCTTCTAGGCTGCAAACTTTATTAATTCTGCTAGAGCTACATAAATCACTAACCCTCAGACTGCTGCAAAGGAAGATAGTAGACAATGCGCCTTTCAGAATACAGCAGTAACCTGATAAGATAGAGGAGTACTAACCGCTCTAACTGACCTTCAAGTGCAGGTGCAGTGGCTCTCTGTCGTAAGATAAAAAAGTGATCTGAGTGTGGTGAAATAAGTTGTTTACCAGTTAATATCATTGGACTTAGTAACTGTCTTATAGATTAGGTACAAAGTAGAAGACCATTGTGGCAGGAGATGATCAGGATGGAATAGGTTAAGTCTAAAAAGTAGAAAACCACTGTGGCAGAAAGTAGAGAACTGCTTTAGCAGAAAGTGGTTCAGAAGACGAATAGCTTTAGAGAGATAACACGAGCTAACATAATTGATCTGCTGCATAGCTTTGGAGAGATAACAACTGGTTATGCTGATAATCTTTGAAGAAAGTATGATAACTAAAAAGTGTAAAGAATAATGGACCCCGGGATTCGGGGGCAATCGGGAAACCATTTTCTGATTGTCACAGCTTTGGTTTACAAATAAAAGTTTAACTTCCTGAAGAATTCTCCGCGGCTCCTGGTAGTTTCTCCACTACAGCCTTCAGAACACTTGCTCTATCTAGTCGGTGTGGAGTGTTGCACTTGGGCAGAAGGACAGGCAAGGAAACACGGGATGGATGGTGGGATGCTGTGAAGCGCTGAGAATCAGACGGAGCTTGCGTGCATGTCCTTCAGTCTATTTAGAGAATGGGAGAAGGAGATGAAGTGGTTAACAAGGCATACAATAGACTTGGTTTTGTTTGCTAAGGCATTGAGTTTAAGGGCAGGGAGGTTATGGTAGAATTGTGAAAAAACATTGTTCAGGGACACACAGCAAGAGTAGCAGTCCCATAATACACATTATAGGAGGGATGTGATTGCCCTAGAGAAGGTGTAAAGGAGATTTACCAGGATTTTGCCTGGGATAGACAGATCCAGTTATTGAAGACAGATTGAGGTTGTTTTCCATAGGACAGAGGATATTGAGAGGGTACATGATTAAGCTGTATCAAATAGTGCAGGGTAGAGATAGGGGAGATTGGAAGAAACATTTTCTCTTGATGGAAGGATCAAGTACCAGGGTGTGTGGAGTGCAAACATTTAAGAGAATGTGCACAAGGTTTTTTAGGAAATGTGAAGAAAAATGTTTTCACCCAGAGGATGATGGGGATTTGGAACTCACTGCCTGGAACTCACAGCAGCACAGACACAATGGGCTGAATGGTCTTTTCCTGTGCTGCACCCCTCTATGATACTCCTTGAGTTTTCTCCAAGTTTTGGCCAGATCATGACTTTTGTCTCTCCCCTCCTCAAACAACTGCTATCCCAGGGAAAGAATTCCACTGACACATGTCACTGGGATTAAGAGAAAAATGTCCGTTCATCGCAGAGTGGGCAGTCTGGGGTCACATGTAGGCCAAACCAAGGACCAATAGCAGATTTCTTTTCCTGCAGGGATATGAGTGAACCCGGTTTAGATTTTATACCAATCAATGATTAGTTGAACAGTCATCGTTGTTAAGGCTTGGTTTATATTGCAGATTTATGCACTGCCTTCAAATTCCATTCTAAAGCCCATGTTGAGATTTGATCCCATGCCACTGGAGCATTCGCTTACCACTGCAACTCCATTTTCCCACATCATATCCCCACAGTTCCTCTATTTAATTGATCCGTTCATACTTGGGTTGAAATCTGGAATTCGGTCACGGTGGGAGATGCCTGATTCAGAAACTGGGTCTCCATCTCACAGCTTCTCAAGCTCTCAGCATCTCTCTGGTCGAGACCCCCCGAGCAAGATCGATTATGATCCAATTGAATGATGTGGTTGGTTTGAGAGGGTCCAAATGGCTGAATCCCTGTCTGATTTTGCCTTGGGTTTCTTTTTTGATGCATTGGTTAGGGTTTGGATCTGGGAACCATTGTGATCTAATCTCCTCTTCCCCATTAGCAGCTTCTCCTCGATAATTCACAAGACAGTGGCACACTTGGCTTCCCAATGCGATGTCCCATGCTTCCAAACCGAAGATGGTTGTGGCAAGGGGGAAGCTCTGGTCACAGCCGTCACCTGTCAAATGCAGGAGTCTGGGTAACACCAGGGGTGAAGTTATCACGAGTCTTCACCCACCGCCCGTCCACCTGGTCCCTTTCATTTGGCTGTGACCATGTCCTTTAAACCCAAACCTGCCCTTTGCCTCCCACGAATCAATAACTGAGAAGAACTCAGGCACCCAACCTCTGAGTCACTCACTGTGCTCCCAGCTAAGGAAGCGGTCGGTTTGACATTTGAGGCAGCCAGAATGTCCCCCTTGATGGGAAAAATGACAACCACATATCCTGGAATTCTGAAACAAGAACGAAAATCGTCTGAGAGAGAAGTCAGTATGTGTGACAGCATCAATGGAGAGACAGATTGCATGAGAGAGAGAGAGACAGACAGACAGAAAGAGACACAGATAGAAGATAGCAATAGAGGACACCAGAGAGACTTTGCTGAGAAGCATGCTGGGAGACGTAAGCTCCATACATTCCTGCAGTGTTTCCATCCTTCCCACCTAAAACCAAAAGAAAGTGGAGAGAGATATTCAGACAGGCTGTTAGGAGGTTTGTTGTAGCCGACAGAGTATTTGGTCAGTTTGTAAAGATTACATTTTAAGTTCAGTTAGTATTCGTGCAGCCTCAGGTGAATACTGGGTGTCAGTGAATAAGCCGAGCATGGTAGGATTCTTTTTCTCAGTGAAAAGAGGTTGAGCTAGCAGTTAGGGCAGTGGTGTGCTCCTCCTGCCTGCTGTTGGAGATCAGACAGCAGTCTAGTATCCCTGGCGGTATCTCTGCTGGAAGTTGAAGCGGAATGCTAAGGCGTTCTATACATACATTTAAAAAAATCGGGAGAAGGTAGGGCCACTCAAGGATAAAGGAGGGAACTTGTGATGGGAGGTGGAGGATGTAGGTGATAACATAAATGAGTACTTCATGCAGGAGAAGGATATGGAGGGCAGTGTGGCACGGTGGCTCAGTGGTTACCACTGCTGCCTCACAGTACCATGTGTGTGTGTTGGAGAGAGATGGAGGGTGTGCGTGTGTCTGTGTGTGTGAGAGAGAGAGAGATGGAGAGTGTATGTGTGATGGAGTGTGTGTCTGTGTGTGTGTGAGAGAGAGATGGAGAGTGTATGTGTGATGGAGTGTGTGTCTGTGTGTGTGTGTGTGAGAGAGAGAGAGATGGAGAGTGTATGTGTGATGGAGTGTGTGTCTGTGTGTGTGTGTGAGAGAGAGAGATGGAGGGTGTGCGTGTGTTAGAGAGAGAGAGATGGAGTGTGTGTGTGTGAGTGAGAGAGAGAGAGAGAGATGGAGAGTATGTGTGTGTGTGAGAGAGATGGAGAGTGTATGTGTGATGGAGTGTGTGTGGAACACGTTTGATTTCACCCCTGAACAATTGTCTGTGTGTACTTTGCATGTACTCCCCGTGTCAGTGCAGGTTTCCTCTGAGTGCTCTGCTTTCCTCCTACAGTCTAATGATGTGCAGCCGAGATGGATTGGCCATGTTAAATTGCCCATAGTGCTCAGGGACATGTAGGTTAGGTGAGTTATCGGAGGATGGATCTGGGTGAAATGCTTTGAGGGTCAGTGTGGGCTTGTTGGGCCAAAGGGAGTGTTTCCACAATGTAGGGATTCTATGATAGTGAGCATTTTGTGGAGCATGATAATATGCTCAGGCATTTTGAGATGAAGAAAGAAGTGATGTTGGGCCTTTTCAAGAGCATTAAAGTGGATAAGTCTCCAGATCCAATGGCATCTACCGCAAGTTGTTGAGAGAGTTTAGAGAGGAGATCGCTAGAGTCTTGACCAATATCTTTGCGTCCTCGCTCGCCACTGGAGAGGTCCCAAGGGACTGGTGAGGATTAATGTTGTTCCTCTCTTCAAGACAAATAGGGATAATCCAGGAACATACCGCCTGGTGAGTCTCACGTCAGTGGTTGGGAAGCTCTTGGAGATAATTCTTAGGATAGGATTTACACACATTTGAATAAACATGGACAGTTAGGGACGGTCAGCATGGCTTTCTGCAGTGCATGTCATGTCTTGTTAACTTGGTTGAATTTTGCGAGGAGGTGATAAAGGTGATTGATGAAGGTAGAGCAGTGTGTATTGTCTACATGGATTTTAGTGAGGCTTTCAACAAGGTCCCTCATGCTGGGCTCACCCAGAAGGTACAGATGCATGAGATCCACGGTGACTTGGACACATGGATTCAGAATTGGCTTGTCCACAGAAGACAAAGTGTAATGCTGGAAGGACAAAAACAGAAATTTCTGGAGAATCTCAGTGGCTGTCGCAGCATCTGCATAGAAAAAAAAATCAGAGTTAATGTTTCGGATCCAGTGACCCTTCGTCAGGAAATGGTGGAGGGTTGTTTTTCAGGCTGGAGGTTCTGTGACTAGTGGTGTTCTGTACAGATCTGTACTGGGTCCTCTGCTGCTTATGATATGTCTAAATGACTTGGATATAGATGGAGATGTGTGGGTATGTATGTTTGCGGATGAGACGAAGATCAGTGAACAAAAACAAAGTTGCTGGAAAAGCTCAGCAGGTCTGGCAGCATCTGTGAAGGAAATAACAGATTGGTGAAGGTGTGGATAGTGTGGAAGGTTGTTAGTTGCAGATATGGGCAGAGAAATGGCAGGTGGAGTTTAATCCATGGAAGTGTGAAGTGCTGTACTCGGGGAGGTCAAATGTTAAGGAAAAGTATACAGTTAATGACAGTGTCCTGAACAATATTGATGTACAGAGGGATCTTGGAGTTCAAGTTTATAGCTCCCTGAAAGTGGTCACATAAGTAGAGTGTTGTCTGATTCCTCCTTAAACATATTGCAGACAACTACGACTGGAATGTTATGAATGAATTTGCACAGGTGTCCCACAATACCAAAGCGAGTAAATCAATATGAACACAAGTCAGTAACAAAGTAAAACATTCACAATTTATCAGGAACAAAATTACAGGAATTATCAATATGAAACATACTATCTCTTAGGTTTACAATACTTCCAGAGTCTCTTGTAAATTTACACAGTCACTTATTCCGTGGCTCTGTCTCTGGGTCTGTGAAGCTGTTTTCTCCCTCTCTCCCTCTCTCTTGATGGTCAGCTGGTCTCTGCCTCTTTGCATTCTGGTCTTCTCGGTGGGCCTCAGGCGATTACAAGAACAATTCCAAGAGAGCGGTCTGCAGATGAACTCTTTTTATATATTTTAAATGTGATTCTGGAACTTTCTGTATTTCTCACCAATCAGGGAGATACATTGAATGGATTGAAACAAAGTCAATCATTTTGACCGCATGCTGCTGTCAGGTTTCTTTGTGTAGCATGACCCGGTGCCTTTCTGTCTGGGCTGCCTTTTGTTTAGTGGATAAGTTGTTGGGGGTGTCTGTGCAGACTACCTGTCACCTTGCTGCTGTGTTTGCACTGTGTCTGGTGTGTGGGTTTTGTGATTTCAGAGTTTCACTTGGCCAATGTACCCAGCATTCCTTGCTACTCAGCCAATCTGTGTTTTTGCACCCAGGAGGCTGCTACAATAGGATGGTAAAGAATGTGTAAGGCATGATTGCCTTTGTTGGTCTGGGAATTGAGTACAACAGTCAGGATGTCATGTGGTAGCTTTGCAAGACTTTGGTTCGGCCGCACTTTGGAGTATTGTGCTCAATTCCGGTTACCACATTCCGGGAAGAATGTGGAGGCTTTGGAGAGTGTGCAGCAGAGGTTTACCAGGGTGCTGCCTGGATTAGGGGCCGTGAGATATGAGGAAATGCTGGAAAAACTTGGAGCAGCGGAGGCTGAGGGAATTTTTGATACAAGTCTACAAATTTATGAGATACACAGATCGGTTTGACACTCAGAATCTTTTTTTCCCAGAGTTGAAATGACTAAAATTCGGGCATGCATTTAAGGTGAGAGGAGGGAATGTTAGGTCACCAGAACAAAAAGGCCATCTCTGATTTTCTCTTCACAGATGCTGCCAGACCTGCTGACTGTTCCAGAAACTTTTCTCTTTGTTCCAGAAGGGATTAATTTACTTTGGCATCATGTTAGGCACAGTATTTGTGGGCCAAAGGCCCCATTCCTGTGCTGTACAGCTCGATGCTCTTTGACAATCAGACAGAGTCAACGTTTAGTATCCAGTTACCCTTCATCCGGATGGTTATCGTTTCTGTTTTTGATTCAGAAGATATTTACGTTGGATTGGTGTGTGTGTGTGTGTGTGTGTGTGTCTGTGTATGTGAAAGAGAGAGAGAGACAGAGAGAGAGAGAGAGATATGATATTGACCCATTAATATACAGAGATGGCATAGCAGTCTTAAGCAAGTGTTAGCCACTGCTTTACTTTGCCAAGGGAACCGCTTTTTGTCTCCTCTCCTGACCTCAGAGGGGAGTCATCCACTGGGGTGGGGGGGTAATGTGTAAGATAGGGGGCAGACTTTGTAGCAGCCTGAGTTTGCACTTGGGTAGAGTGCTGGTATTTCAACTGCAGTTCGGCACTCAGGCAAGAGCAGGGGGAAAGGGATGGGGGAACATGCTTGTCTCAGTTCAGTGTCAGTTTTTGAATCTAAACCTGGCTGGGGATGGGGAGGGTGACATGTGACATGTAAAGCACCTTCCATCCCCCTTTACCATCCCATAGAGATGTCACAGGGATTGCACTCTCCTGTTTACATTTAGCACTGTTCCAATTGATTCTGGCCAGAGAGCATTCTGGTGGTGGCAATCTCTTGATTTCAAAGTAGGAAAGAGACAAATGAGTTAACGTCTTGAGCCCCGTGACCATTCTATTTCTGGGATTGCTGTCAATAAGCCTTGTCATGAGGAGGTTTTGCTTTCCCAAGTACAGTGCCTGCTGCCACCTATGCTGGTTTGATGGTGTAGGTCTCCTGTGAAAATTTATTATCACTGTTTCACAGCTGGTTTCCTCTATCTCAAAAAACCAAAAGAACTGTGGATTCTGTAAATCAGGAATAAAAACAGAACTTATTAGAAAAGCTCAGCAGGTCTGGTCAGAATCTGTGTTGAGAAAATCTGATTGAACATTTTGGGTCCTGTGACACTTCCTCAGAAACCCCCTCTGATTTTCTCTTCATAGATGCTGCCAGATCTGCTGAGCTTTTCCAGCAACTTCTGTTTTTGTTTCATCTATATCTGTTAGACTTAGACTCCTTCGTCAGAGCCGATTCATATAGGTTATGACATTGTCAAAGCAGTTTGCAAGACAGCTGTCTGAATCCCTGAGTCAGAAGAGATGCAGTGAGATTCATTCCGATCCATGGTGACCCTGTTAATAATGTGCGCCCTGCAGTGCTCAGTTCCAACAATGCAATATTCGATGATCATTCGTCAGTACAATGCAAAATTTACATTTTGTCGTGATCAAGACTCACACAGTCGTGGATTTATGGAGACTTGAGATAACCAGTCAAAAGTCGAAGTCGAAGCTGTAGGTTTGCAGTTTTAAAAGGGAGGAGCTGAAATGAGTCAGTACAGCGTCCCTGCGACATGCACACATTATCGAGTGAGGGCACCAATTTCTGGCTGTACCCAGCTGTTTGACACTTTGCCTTGCAAGAAATTTCAAAGAAGATGAAGATGCAACAATTTTGTTTTTGTCAGAATAAATAATTTCATCTATCAGGGATAGTAAGACCTGCAGATGCTGAAGTCAAAGATAACACAGTGTGGAGCTGGAGGCATGCAGCAGATCAGGCAGCATCAGAGGAGCAGGAAAGCTGATGCTTTGGGTCGGTACCTCTCTGAAGAAGGTTTCAGCCTGCAACTTTGCCTTTCCTGCTACCTGGCCTGCTGTCTTCCTCCAGCTCCACACTGTGTTACCTCTTCATCCGTCAGGCTCTTTCGGAAAACACACACACACAATCTATCTTTATAAAGAGTAGAGTTGAAATACCACATACAGTGACAATGGACAGGTAGAGTTTTAGTGTTTTGGGCTGTTACAGAAGCTGGTGTTCCAGGAATGAAACCATTCTAAATAGGAGGCAAAGAGTGAGGAGCAGTCCCACTTCTAGCCCCACTCCTGGCATGGGAGCAGCTCCTAAGGAAGGAATTACATCCTGGAGTAGCTTGATACTGTCAGCTTGCTATACTGGGCTAGTATGTGCAATGGAGTCCTGCCTTCAGTTCCAGAGGAGGTATCTTATTTATTTAGGTTTTGGTTAGGTTACATGTGACACAGTGGGAACTGCTGTGTATCAAGAATGGGTCTGGGCTGCTGGCATGATCCTTCCACTTGGCTGTTTATGCACCCTGGTCACTCAGTGATGAAAAGATCGATTTCGCCGCTGAACTCGAGTCCTGCTCATTTCTTTACCCCTGGGGAGGGTTGGAATGGGCAACCAGGGGGCTGTTACTGGATATCACGTTCCAATACCCAGGGAGCAGGAAAACAGGCCTCCAGTGCCCTCCCAGACATCAGCTCGGTTGACTACCCCTCTTGATGCACCCACTGTCTCTGCTCCACAGTCTCTCCCTGTCTGCCTTGACTCAACTATCACTCCCTCCCAGAAATGAGTTATTCCCACCCCTCACTGAGCTGATTACTGTCCTGCTCTGCCTGAAAGGTTGACTGCTCCTTTCCTCCAGATGTTGCCTTGCCTGCTGTGTTCTTCCAGCCACCTCTTTTTTACACAATGACTTACCAGATGCCCTCCCTTCCCCTGACACGACTATCCTTGACACATGTACCATCTGTTACAACTTACTTCTGATACAACAAACCGCTGACTCAATGAACCTCTGACGCAGCCATCCCCGACTTGGCTACCCCAGGACATGTCAAACTCAGCCCACATTCCCCCTGACACGACTGCTCCCCAACATGCCTAATCCATCACAGCCACCCCAACACAACTACCCCCTGACACAGGAACCGTGGACACACTAACCCTGACATAACTGCCCCTGATATGACTAACCCCTGACACATCTATGTCCTGACACATCTGCCACTTGACACCACTGCACCTTAAAAAATAACTCTCACATGAATTGCCCTGGCACCACTGGCCCCCGAAAGGACTGCACTGTCACAGCTACCCTGAACATGACTGTCCCCCAACACAACTGCCCCTAACATGACTACTTCCCAACACAAATTCAATTGCAAAATAACTAACCCCCATCGCAACTACCCCCTGAACTGACAATGCCCCAACAGGACTAACACCCCTGCCCCCTCCACAGCTACCACCCACATGACGAACAGCCCTGACATGACTGCCCCCAAATATTACTCCCCCCATCACGTCTGCATCCTGACACAAAAGATCCTCGACATGTCTGTCCCCTGACATCACCAACTGATCCCATTACATGACTGTCCATGATAAGTTGAGCTCCCTGATTACATCTACCCCTCTGGCACAACTACCCCTGACAGGACAACTCGCTCTGACAGGACTAGTCCCTGACACAACAACTTCCCTGACACAACGACGCTCCCAACACACATTACCCCTGCAATAACTACCCCCTTCATATACCTTCTTACCTGACAGAACTACTTCCTTGAATGCCTTGGGGCATTCTCTAAATTTATGTTGACCAAAGGACTGAAATGCAAGAAGGCCAACAATCCAAAGGGATAGAGCAAGAATTTATCCAGCATCATAAGAGGGTGCTGCTCGGCCAGACGTGAGATGAGTTACAGCTTTGACTGTTAACTGTTCGTCTTCATCCACTGATGACCTGCCAGCAGACTCGGGTCAGGGATTGGGGAAGGTGCCCTAACAAGGTGCTCCTTTGGGTGTTACAGCAGTTTGCAATCACCCTCACATTCCCAAGCTTACTATTTTGCAAGTAGGATTCTAACTCAGAGGCAGCGATGGGGGCGGGGAGTCTCTTCTGGATGGCTCCAGGAAGATGTTCCTCAGATGGATAGACTTTCTGGAAAATTCCAGTTTAACTCGCTGCATTCCTTCAGCAGATAGCTTTTGCTGATGGATTTCTGCTGAAAGCAAATGGGGGTCCATTCAGTATGCATAGGAGAGAGGCCCCCAAACCTTTTCTCTTTACACACTGATAGAAAATTTGACAGTCTGCTATGAGGTTCTCAGCAATCTCACACCTCATGCTCTCTAATCCCCCCTTAGCAATCACCCTTTCGCTGAATTCTAAACTTTACCCAACGCTTAGGTCTACTGTTTTTCTCATCAATTTGTTTGCCACCTTTTTGCATCTCATGCTGTCACTAACTTCCCTTTTAAGCCATGATTTTTTCCTCTTTTTGTATTCTTGTTCCAAATTGGGACATATCATTTTTGTAGCTCACCCATTCATTCCTTAAATGTTTGCCACTGCCTAATCACTGTCATTCCTTTCTGTAATAATTCCCAATCCATCTTAGCCAACTCACACCATAAACCATCGTAGTTTCTCTTCTGAATATTCAGGACTCTCATCTCAAAAGCAACTACTTCACTCTCAATCTTCATACAGAATTCTATCATATTGTGGTTGCTTATCCCGAAAGGGGTCTCCCAGAACTATATTACCAATTATTTTTTTCTCATTGTATAATACCCAGGGAAATGTGGCCTCCCCTTCAGTTGTTTCATCAATTTATTTGCTCAAACTATATGCAGATTAATGTCACCTGTGATTACAACTATTCCTTTCCTGCCTGCAGTTCTGATTTCCCATTTAATGTCATTCCTAAAAGGACCATGACATTTTGATGGTCTACATACCACCCCAAGAATCTTTTTTGCCTGTTGCTATTTCTCAACTCTACCCAGATTCTGCATTGTCTGAGCTAATAACTTTCCTCAATATTGAGTTTATATCCTCTTTAACTAGTAATTCAACTCCACTGCCTTTTCCATTTTGGCCGTTCTTCCCAAATACTGAATACCCTCGAATAGTCAGTTCCCACCTTGTCCCCCTGCAGCCATGTCTGTATAATCCCAATGAAATCATACCCATTTACATCCATCTGTGTCATAGTTGCAGGAGTTCTCCATGCAGCCCTTCAAGCCTGTACCACCATTCAGTACAATCATGGCTAAACCAAGCCATTTCAGTATCCCATTCCTGCTTTTTCTCCATATCCCCAACCCATTTATCCACAAGGACCATGTCAGTCTCCCTCTAGAGTCTATCTAATGAAATGCTGTCAGCCGCTTTCTGTGGTAGAGAATTCCACAGGTTCACAACTCTCTGAGTGAAGAAGTTCTTCCTCATCTCAATCCTGAATGGCTTACCCCTTATTCTCAGACTGTCACCCCTGATTCCGGACTTCCCCAACATTGGGTACATTCTTCCCACATCTCGCCTGTCCAGTCCCTTCAGGATTTTATATGTTCCAATGAGATCCGCTCATTTTTCTAAATTCCAGGGAGTACAAGACCAGTCAATCCAATATTTCTTCATATGTGTGTGAGTAATAATGGGAACTGCCACCCTGCAGCCCAATGGTATCAATGTGGACTTCGCCAGCTTCAAAATCTCCCCTTCCCCCACCGCATTAAAAACCAGCCCAGTTCATCCCCTCTCCACTCTGCACCACACAACCAGCCCAACTCTTCCCCTCCACCCACTGCATCCCAAAACCAGTCCAACCTGTCTCTGCTTCCCTAACCTGTTCTTCCTCTCACCCATCCCTTCCTCCCACCCCAAGCTGCACCTCCATCTCCTACCTACTAAACTCATCCCACCTCCTTGACCTGTCCGTCTTCCCTGGACTGACCTATCCCCTCCCTACCTCCCCACCCATACTCTCCTCTCCACCTATTTTCTTTTCTCTCCATCTTCGGTCCGCCTCCCCCTCTCTCCCTATTTATTCCAGAACCCTCACCCCATCCCCCTCTCTGATGAAGGGTCTAGGCCCGAAATGTCAGCTCTTGTTCTCCTGAGATGCTGCTGGGCCTGTTGTGTTCATCCAGCCTCACATTTTATTATCTATTTCTTCATAGGTCATTCGTGCCATTGCAGTAATTAGCCTGGTGGAACTTCGCTGGACTCCCTTAATAGCAGCAATGTGGTGCTCACACTAGGAGAACAAAACTACACACAATACTCAAGGTTTGGCTTCACCAAGGCGCTGTATAACTGCAGCAAGACATCCCTAAGCTTCCTTACAAATCCTCTTGCTTTGAAGGCCAGCATGCCGTTAGCTTTCATCACAGCACAGACAGAGGTCATTCAGGTCATCATACCTACATTGGCTGTTATAGAGAGTATCATTGCCGAGTGCTGGATATCACAGCTATTACAGAGTCGTGGCTCAAGAATGGCAACTTAATGTCCAAGGGACAGATACCACAGGAAATACAGAAACGGCAAGGTGGGAGGGGGGCGGAATATGACATTCTGGGACATGACATCGGACCTGGAAGGATGATCCCAAGGAATGTGAAGACAAAGGTCATCGTGGAACTTCCAAAGCCATCCTTGATGAAAGAGGTGCTTCGATTTTTGTGACTGAATGGATTCTACCGAAAAGTTTGTGCTGAACTTTAGGAGCGTAGTTGCACCGCTGAAAAAATTGTTCAAGAAGAACATGAAATTTTGGGAGACAGAACAATGACAGGAGGCATTTGAGATGTGAAAGCCATATTAACCACCACAGAGGTTTTAGCTGTGCCAAATTTCTTCAAGTCCTTGAAAGTCATGATTCACGCCAGTGATACAGGGGTTGGAGCTGTGTTGATGCAGAAATATGATGGTAGAATTGAAAATCCAATTAGATATTTCTGAAAGATATTCATCAGAGAAAATACTGCATCATTGAAAAAAAAAGATTTATTGAGTTTTGTACTGGCCTTGCAACATTTTGTGAACAATATTTCAGAGATGGTTGTGTATACAGACCACAATCCTCTCACTTCTTTGGAAAAGTTTAAGGACAAATATATGAGACTACTTGATTGGAGTTTTATGTTATAGGCTTTTACAAATACTACATGTTGCAGAATGGAAAAATGCTACTGTAGATGTGTCATCGCAAGTTTAAAAGAAAATGTGCAGAAAAGGTAGAACTGGTGCAGTCTAGTGTGTTATATATGTGTACAATTAGTCGGAAAGGTATAACTTAGTACTGAACTATGTATTCTGTGGCAAGAGCATTCAGATTTTTTAAAAATTGAAGCCATCTTCTCATCATGATGGTTATTTTTTTCTTAGTCGGGGAGGAGTTAGCAAGTTGGGTAGAGATTCCATGAATTGGAAGGCAGGAAGTTAGAATTTGTTGTTAAAAGTGATCATGAGGAAAAGAATACCATAGTCCCTTTAAGAGCTTGTGCTGGGTCTCTGCTCGGAAGTTGACAAATGCAGGGGCACAGAAAGTGTCTGAGTGGAAGCATCTTGTACAGAACTACCAAGCAGCACTTTTTCCAAGACAACAAGTTTGAATTTGGCTAATTAACTTCAACAAAGCACCGAGAGACAGAAAGCCAGGAAAATTTAAACCTGATTTCCATTTCTGAAAAAGGCTCTGGACCTGAAACATCAGCTTTCCTGCTGCTCTGATGCTGCTTGGCCTGCTGTGTTCATCCAGCTCTACACCTTGTTATCTAAAATTTAAACCTGATTCTGTTGACAGCCTGAAACCAATAATATCGTGAGAATTCGTTGCATCATCAGTGGTATTTAAGAAAGTGTTTCTTTGTGAAAATCAGCAGGGAGAGTGATCGAGCCAACTGCCATAAGACAACACCTTTCACTCTCAGAGAAAGCCTATCTAATTTATAGATACCATGGTTGTTTCGCTAAATGTCCTCATACAAACAATGATACAAAGACTTCTGGAAAGAACAATTATCAGCAGAACAACTGCAGAAAGCAGGACGTTACAGGAGACAGCCTCTGTGAATTTAGAAAGATAAAGTTTTAATTTATTGTGTTCTTAATAATTGGATTTATTAAGTGGGACTTGTGTTAATTTGAACAGCATTCCAATTAAATTTAGTTAAGGAGTATTTAGCATCAAAGCGGGAAATTATTCGGATTGGTAGAATCTCTTTTAATTAGTTCGTTGTTAAGATTAAATAAATAAATGTCACTTGTTATTTATGAAGTGGATCAGGGATTTCCTTTCCTTTAACCATTAATTTGACAAATTACAAGGGGAAATGACAAGCCTGTCTGCGTGTTTTGGGGGTCGAAGTGACCTCCACTCCTGGAATAGCAGATTTGGGTTTATGTCGTTTTCGAGGTCAGAGGGGTTTGAACCGTTCCCTCTCCAAAACACTCTCAGGTGAGTGCGAGGCTGCCCTGGTCACATTGCATTTGCTGATCAATTTGCAACACCTAAATGTCTCATTGACTGCTCACAACTGCCCCGTGGCAGCATGTTCTATAGCAGCAGTCCAGTGCAATCCACCAAACTCTGATTTCAAAGAGCACAGAAGGAGCTGGTTTGACCCAAAGAGCTGCTGTTTGTGGTTGTTCTCTCCGCAAACATCCTCTAAGTCATGCCCCTCTCGAAGGTCAGGTGGGAGAGGAAGGCAGATATTTGTGAGGATGTGTGCTGGGGGTGGGGGCATGTGCTGGGATGGGCATGGAACAGAGAGCAGCTGGGATGAAGGATGAAGGAAACAGTTTAAATTGTGACCACAAATCTATCCACTATTTTAAGGTCACCTCCTGAACTATTCAGGGATGTAGATTGTCAGGCCTTTAGAATTTATGAGCCTTCAATCCCATCAATTCCTTCAAAACAATTTCTCTTCTAACACAGACTCGCTTTTGCCTCTCCACCTTACTAAACACTACTTCTCCATCATTTCCAGTATTTGTGAAGGCAGAGTGAAATATGGATATAGTTCACAGACATTTCCGTGTTCTCTGTTTTAAAATGACAGGGCTGCAATTCGACAGAACCCAATTAACCAGAGGCCACTAACAACCAGGGTCCCACAGAGGAACTTAGATTCTGGGGCAATGAAAAGACATAAATTATATGAGCCTCATAGTGTGCATCCTGTTCAACAGACTTCGGATCTAAGGACCATGTCCCCTCTGGAGAAAGCCCTTGTTCAAAGGTCTCCTGGTTCCAAACTTTCTCTCTTGATCTTCAAGTGGACAAAAATAAAATCATTTGGGAAAAAAGAGATAGCATTAGTTGAAAGGCAAACAGGACAAGCTTTATGGAGACAGAGCACAGAAAGATCAGAGGTTTCTTCTCCCAGTGACTCAGCAAATTTCTCAGCAATACCCAAACACACACATATCAGGAAATGAATTGAGTTTTCATGGCAGAGCCTTTGGAAATCTTTGAAATGATAAGTTATCTGATTACAACAGTCACTGTCTGAAATGATGGCATTAGAACAGTTGTTGCATAGTAAGATCCCACATGCAACAATTGTATCAACAGCCAGGTTATCTGATCTTCTTTCCCATCTGTGATGATGGTTAAATTTAACTATTTCCTTTGACCCCAGAACCTAATTGATCATCTAAAATGCCTCTCCCTCACTCTCCCGTTTTCCCTGCTTTCTCAATTTTTCAGATCTTTCGTTCAGTGTCAAATTTTCTCATCCTGCCCTTTTCATAACCTCATTAAACCTCAGGGCCGTAGAGAGACACAACTCATGTGGATAAACACTATCTCTCAGTCTGCTCTCTGGGGAGGCTTGTGATTATTGAGATGTTCATTGCAGGACAGGAACCTCCCTGGACAATGAGATGTTAATTCTTGGGCAGCAAAGCTTCACCGTTTTTTGTTTTCAAACTTTTTTTAAGCTTGTTAGTTATGTCAATGTAGTTTGAAAGTGTTAAACAGTGGTTCCACACGAGCATCTAAGAGCCTTATTGTAGACAGCCCAACACAGTGGATTTGCGAAGACAGTGGGGATATTTGCAGAGGATCTCTCAGGCTTTTCCTGCTGTCATTATGGCTCCCAGAAGAGAAGTTTCTTACTCCCTCTCTTCTGCTCCTGTCTCTCTCTGCCCCACACGACATGAGTCATTTCAAGCTTGGCTTTCAATTTTTACTTCCGTTCCCCTTCTTGAATTTTTGAGTGCGAGCAGCAGCGGAGGCAAGACGGACCCGGAAGACTGCAGCTAAGGTAAAGCAGTTTATTTTTAAAATTACTTACCGGTAGCGGGCAGCGGTGTTTGTTTTCCCCTCTTTCAGAGAAGGAGCGGGAGCACCAGAGGAAGTGACGAGGACCAGAGGGGCAGCCGGGAAGGAAAGCAGTGAGTATAAATACTCACCCTTCGACGCCAACGGCCATTTTGAGTGCGAGCAGCAGCGGAGGCAAGGCGGACCCGGAAGACTGCAGCTAAGGTAAAGCAGTTTATTTTTAAAATTACTTACCGGTAGCGGGCAGCGGTGTTTTTTTTTCCTCTTTCAGAGAAGGAGCGGGAGCACCAGAGGAAGTGACGAGGACAAGAGGGGCAGCCGGGAAGGAAAGCAGTGACCATATATATCAGCAAGGCGGCTGCTCTCCGACTGAAGAATCATCTGTCACTGTTGCTCTTCTTTCCCCCAAATGAGAACAACACCCAGCCAGGTCTGGATGAACAGCAGCTCAAGTTGCTGTGGGATTTGCGACAGGAAATTGCAGGGACTCAGACAAATTTGTAAATGCTTTCTGCCAACAGGGGAAGTACCAGAGGCCTGGAGGGGAGATAATGTGATCCCACCTGTCAAGAAAGGTGTTCAAGGTGAAGCAGGGAGTTACAGCCTGGTGAGTTGGTCATGCTGAACAAATTTGTTGAAGCTTTTCATAAATGTGATCAAGTGTATGGATGTTCAGAATGAGGTAGTTTATTACAGATTTTAGCCAAGCTTTCAACAAGGTCCAACAGGGGGAAACTGATTAAGAAGGTTAGAGCACACGGCATTCAGGGAAACCTAGTGAGATAGATCAGAAACTGGCTTAGTCATGGGACACAAAGGGGAGAGGAAGAAGGCTTTTCAGGGAGGCTGACTGGAGGTTGATGTTCAGCAGTGTACCACAAGGATCAGGACTGGGGCCCTTATTATTTGTTAACATTCCTCCCACACTTTCATCTGTATAGTTTATGTATATGTTAAGCATGTTTGCACATGACACCAACATTGGTTGGGGGGTTAATTGTGAAGAAAATGGTAGTAAGGTGCAGGACATTTTAGAAGGGTTGATCAGATAGGCAGAGAACTGGCAGTTTGTATTTAACCTTGATAAGTGCGAGGTGATGCAATTTGGAAGAAACAAGAAATTGAGAGAGTATTTAATAAATGGCAGGAATCTGGGCAGCTTAGAGAAACAGAGGGATCTTCAGGTACTTATACCCATGAAGTCAGTAGAGTACGAGAACGAGATAGTTAAGAAAGCATATGGGACACTTGCTTTCACTGGATGTGGCACCGAGTATAAGAGCAAGGAGGTAATGTTAAGAGTTGTACAGAGCAATGGTCAGGCCACAACTGGAGAATTGGTGCATTTGTGGTTTCCTCACTGCAGGAAGATTTAATACAGGGGTAACAAAGGAGATTCACCAGGAAGTTGCTTCAGATGGAGAGAGTGAGCTACAAAGAGAGGCTAGATAAGATTACATTGTTTTCTGTAAAGCAGAGAAGACCGAAGGGGTCACTTAATTGAGGGATGATGAGGGTATGAACAGAGTGAATGGAGACCAGCTTGTCCTTTTGATTGAGGAGGTCAATTGAGAGGGGGCATAGTTATAGGGTAAGGGGCAGGAAATTCAGAGGGGATTTGAGAAAAAGCTTTTTCACTGAAGGTGGTGGGAATCGTCAATGAACTGCCTGGAAAAGTAGTGGAGGCTGGAAACCTTACAACCTGTAAAAAATGTTTGAATTAGCACTTGAAATATGATAACACTCAAGTATACCAGAGAAGTTCTGGAAAGTGGGATTAACCAGCTTTATTAGGAATGGTTTCAGGGCAGACAGCAGGGCTGAAGAGTGTTTTCTGCTTTGTATGGCTTTCTGATGCAGCTCAGGAACACCACTGTGATATGGAGCAGTCTCCCTCCACTGACACCCTCAACCACTTAGCTGAACTTGTCCTCACCCTTAACAACTTCTCCTTCAACTCCTCCCAGTTCCTACAGGCAAAGAGGGTGGCCATGGTTACCTGCATGGGCCACGCTATGCCTGCCTGTTTGTAGGATACGTGGAACAATCCCTCTTCCGAAGCTACACTGGCACTATCCCACACCTCTTCCTCTGTTACATCAATGACTGTAGCGGGGCAGCCTCACACTCCCATGAGGAGTTTGAACAGGTCGTCCACTTCATTAACCCCTTCTACCCCAACCTTAAGTTCACCTGGACCATCTCTGATACTCTCTCTCTTTCCTTGACCTCTCTGTTTCCAACTGTGGCAACCACCTGGAAACCAATATCCATTTCAAACCTACCAATTCCACATCTACCCAGAATACACTTCCTCTCACCCACCTTCCTTCAAAAATGCCAGCCCGTATTCCCAATTCCTCGGCTTCCGCTGCATCTGCTCCTGAGTTGAGGCATTCCACTCCTGGACATCCCAGATCTCCTTGTTTTAAAAGGACCACAACTTCCCCTCCACAGTGTTCAAAAACACCCTTGACAGTATCTCTCGCATTTCCAGCAACTCATTCCAAACCACCCTACCTGCAATAACAACCAAAACCCTTTTACACACGTACCATCCCACCAACCTCCGGATCCACCGCATCATCCTCTGGCACTTTCATCATCACTGACACAACCACCAAAGATATTTTTCCCTCCCCACCCTGATCTGCTTTCCGGAGGGACAACTTTGCTCCGATGCCACCCAAAGGTTGCAGGAACAGCAACTCATATTCCGCTTGGGAACCCTGCAATCGAATGGTATCAAGGTGGATTTCACAAGCTTCATAATCTCCCCTCCCCGCACTGCATCCCAAAACCAGCCCAGCTAATCCCCGCCTACGGCAGTTGCTTGCTCCTCCTGCAGAATGTGGCAGTTGGGAGATGTGGCACACGTCTCCGCTGGCTACATCTGTGGGAAGTGCACCCAGCTACAGCTCCTTGAAAACCGTGTTAGGGAAATGGAGCTGGAGCTGGATGAACTACGGATCATTCGGGAGGCAGAGGGGGTAATTGAGAGGAGTTATCGGGAGTTGGTCACTCCTAAGGCTCAGGACGAGGATAGATGGGTTACAGTTAGGGGGAGGAAAGGGGACAGACAGACAGTGCAGAGATCCCCTGTGGGCATTCCCCTCAGCAATAAGTATACCGTTTTGGATACTGCTGGGGGGGATGACCTACCAGAGGAAAGCCATAGTAGTCAGTTCTCTGGCACTGAGCCTGACACTGTGGCAAAGAAGGGAAGGGGGCAGAATAGAAAAGTACTCGTGGTAGGGGACTCGATAGTTAGGGGAATCGACAGGAGATTTTGTGGGCAAGATCGGGATTCCCGGAAGGTTGCCTCCCTGGTGCCAGGGTCCGGGACGTCTCGGATCGGGTGTATAAAGTTCAAAAAGGGGAGGGCGAACAGCCAGAAATCGTGTTACATATTGGCACAAATGATATAGCCAGAAATAGGTTTGAGGATATAAAAAGTGATTTCAGGGAGTTAGGATGGAAGCTGCAGAGCAGGACGAACAGAGTAGTGTTCTCTGGTTTACTACCGGTACCACGAGATAGCGAGGTGAGGAACAGGGAGCGGGCGCAGCTGAACATGTGGCTACGCAGCTGGTGTAGGAGGGAGGGCTTCAGATATGTTGATAATTGGGATGCCTTCTGGGGAAGGTGGGACCTGTACAAGAAGGACGGGTTGCATCTGAACTGGAAGGGGACCAATGTCCTGGGTGGAAGGTTTGCTCGAGTAGTTCGAGAGGGTTTAAACTAGTATGGCAGGGGGGTGGGAACCTGAGCTGTATACCGGAGGTGAGCGTTGATGCAGGTGAGGCAGTAGCAAGAGGTAGACCAGCTAGTGGGAAGGATTTTCCTGGGAAGGAACCAAGGGATCGGTTAAAGTGAGTTTGCTTTAATGCAAGGAGTATCAGGAATAAAAGTGATGAACTTAGAGCATGGATCAGTACCTGGTGCTATGATGTTGTGGCCATAACAGAGACATGGGTTTCTCATGGGCAGGAATGGTTGCTGGATGTTCCAGGGTTTAGAACATTTACAAAGAATAGGGAGGGGGGAAAAAGAGGAGGGGGTGTAGCGCTACTAATCAGAGAGGGTATCACAGCTACAGAAGCTTCCTTTGTCGAGGAAGATCTGCCTACTGAGTCAGTATGGGTGGAAATTAGGAACAGCAAGGGAGTAGTCACCTCGTTAGGGGTTTACTACAGGCCCCCCAATAGCAGCAGGGAGATTGAAGAAAGCATAGGTCGACAGATTTTGGAAAAGTGTGCACGCAGTAGGGTTGTTGTAATGGGTGACTTTAACTTTCCTAATATTGATTGGAACCTCCTTCGAGCAGAAGATTTGAATGGAGCTGTTTTTGTAAGGTGTGTTCAGGAGGGTTTCCTAACGCAGTACGTTGACAGGCCGACGAGGGGAGAGGCCATTCTAGACTTGGTGCTCGGAAACGAGCCAGGGCAGGTATCAGATCTTGTGGTGGGAGAGCATTTTGGTGATCGTGACCATAACTGCCTCACATTCTACATAGCTATGGAGAAGGAGAGGATTAGGCAGAATGGGAGGATATTTAATTGGGGAAGAGGAAACTATGATGCGATTAGACATGAGTTAGGAAGCATGGACTGGGAGCAGTTGTTCCATGGTAAGGGAACTATAGACATGTGGAGACGGTTTAAGGAACAGTTGTTGGGAATGATGAGTAAATATGTCCCTCTGAGACAGGCAAGAAGGGGTAAGATTAAGGAACCTTGGATGACGAGAGCGGTGGAGCTTCTAGTGAAAAGGAAGAAGGTAGCTTACATAAGGTGGAGGAAGCTAGGGTCAAGTTCAGCTAGAGAGGATTACATGCAGGCAAGGAAGGAGCTCAAAAATGGTCTGAGGAGAGCCAGGAGGGGGCACGAGAAAGGCTTGGCAGAAGGAATCCGGGAAAACACAAAGGCATTTTACACTTACGTGAGGAATAAGAGAATGGTCAAAGAAAGAGTAGGGCCGATCAGGGATGGCATAGGGAACTTGTGTGTGGAGCCTGAGGAGGTAGGGGAAGCCCTAAATGAGTTTTTTGCTTCTGTCTTTACGAAAGAAACCAACTTTGTAGTGAATGAAACCTTTGAAGAGCAGGTGTGCATGCTGGAATGGATAGAGATAGACGAAGCTGATGTGCTGAAAATTTTGTCAAACATTACGATTGACAAGTCGCCAGGCCCGGATCAGATTTGTCCTCGGCTGCTTTGGGAAGCGAGAAATGCAATTGCTTCGCCACTTGCGAAGATCTTTGCATCCTCGCTCTCCACTGGAGAGAGGCAAATGTAATTCCTCTCTTCAAGAAAGGAAATAGGGAAATCCCCGGCAATTATAGACCGGTAAGTCTCACGTCTGTCGTCTGCAAGGTGTTAGAAAGGATTCTGAGGGATAAGATTTATGACCATCTGGAAGAGCATGGCTTGATCAAATACAGTCAACACGGCTTTGTGAGGGGTAGGTCATGCCTTACAAACCTTATCGAGTTTTTTGAGGATGTGACTAGAAAAGTTGATGAGGGTCGAGCTGTGGATGTGGTGTATATGGACTTCAGTAAGGCATTTGATAAGGTTCCCCATGGTAGGCTCATTCAGAAGGTCAGGAGGAATGGGATACAGGGGAACTTAGCTGCTTGGATACAGAATTGGCTGGCCAACAGAAGACAGCGAGTGGTAGTAGAAGGAAAATATTCTGCCTGGAAGTCAGTGGTGAGTGGAGTTCCACAGGGCTCTGTCCTTGGGCCTCTACTGTTTGTAATTTTTATTAATGACTTGGACGAGGGAATTGAAGGATGGGTCAGCAAGTTTGCAGACGACACAAAGGTCGGTGGTGTCGTTGACAGTGTGGAGGGCTGTTGTAGGCTGCAGCGGGACAATGACAGGATGCAGAGATGGGCTGAGAGGTGGCAGATGAAGTTCAACCTGGATAAATGCGAGGTGATGCATTTTGGAAGGTCGAATTTGAAAGCTGAGTACAGGATTAAGGATAGGATTCTTGGCAGCGTGGAGGAACAGAGGGATCTTGGTGTGCAGATACATAGATCCCTTAAAATGGCCACCCAAGTGGACAGGGTTGTTAAGAAAGCATATGGTGTTTTGGCTTTCATTAACAGGGGGATTGAGTTTTAGAGTCGTGAGATCTTGTTTCAGCTCTATAAAACTTTGGTTAGACCACACTTGGAATACTGCGTCCAGTTCTGGGCGCCCTATTTATAGGAAAGATGTGGATGCTTTGGAGAGGGTTCAGAGGAGGTTTACCAGGATGCTGCCTGGACTGGAGGGCTTATCCTATGAAGAGAGGTTGACTGAGCTCGGTCTCTTTTCATTGGAGAAAAGGAGGAGGAGAGGGGACCTAATTGAGGTATACAAGATAATGAGAGGCATAGATAGAGTTGATAGCCAGAGACTATTTCCCAGGGCAGAAATGGCTAGCACGAGGGGTCATAGTTTTAAGCTGGTTGGTGGAAAGTATAGAGGGGATGTCAGAGGCAGGTTCTTTACGCAGAGAGTTGTGAGAGCATGGAATGCGTTGCCAGCAGCAGTTGTGGAAGCAAGGTCATTGGGGTCATTTAAGAGACTGCTGGACATGTATATGGTCACAGAAATTTGAGGGTGCATACATGAAGATCAATGGTCGGCACAACATTGTGGGCTGAAGGGCCTGTTCTGTGCTGTACTGTTCTATGTTCTATGAATATATCAGCAGGGCTTGAGAATTTGAAACATTGATCACATGCCTCCTCTTCAAGCATCACCATTTCCCTGTCTCATATCCCAACTCAGCCCCCACACAGGACTGGGGAGAACCAACTTTACATTGATTATCTGCCCTGATGAAACCAGTGAGGTTTTTGAACTCATGTATTCTGACTGAAATGTGTGTGTGTGTGTTGGGTGTGGTTGATGGGGAGACCCTGCCTGTCCGTGTATGCCCATCTGAGTGCAGTTTGAGTGTCAGTAATTTCATGATGTACCCATAATGTTGACAGTCCATGTCCCTGGCCCAGTCATGATCCACAAAACACACTCAGTCCCTTTCTCTCATTTCCATTCTCTTTTACACACACTATTCCACAAATTCAACACCAAGATCTTTGATTCTTTCTGACCTTCTCTGATTCCTGATTAAATTTCTGGTCCTTGACGTCCACATGAACAGTTGTCCAAAGCCCATGTGCCATGTCCTGCTCCCAAACACAGCATCTGATCCTAATACAATGTGGTATAGGACCCTTTCAGTGTCCAGGGGGAGGTGAGTCTTGGCTCAGTTGTGCAAATGTTAACTTCCTGAACATTACATATTATTCTTTTCTCTTTTGTCTAAATTCATAACCTCACTCATTATGCAAGGGTCCCTTACCTTGTCATTCTTGTCGTTCCTGCTTAAAAGAACATGCCAGTCCTGAACTCTCATCAGCAGGTCTTTAAATGGTTCCCACACGTCAAATGTGGACTTGCCAGATTACAGATCCTATTAAAGTAATCTCCCTAGCTCCTGTCAAGTTTAGGGGTTGAGGTTAATTTACATTGAGAATAACAGTTACCAGAGTAACAGGTAGTTTCAGAATAACCAAAAATGGAGAGTGAGTTCCAGACTGGAATATAATCGAGAGTCCACCCTGGAACTATGTACAGATAGCTGGAAGCGAGTTACATAATGAAAATGTGTGGAGGTTTTTGGGGTGGTTTACATACAGAATAACTGCTACTCAGAAGTGAACTACATATTAGAATCTATATTAGAAACATATTAGTTTGGTGTGGTTTATATGAGGAATAACAGATGCTCAAGAGTGAGCTATGGACTGGAATCAAATTGAAAGTTTCAGGGTGTTTTATGCACAGACTCACGGATACCCAGGAATGAGTTGGAGATGAGAATCTTAGTGAGGCAAAGGAAGTTGGATACAGAGAAAAGCCCCTTTAAGACTGTCCTCAACATAAACTTCTAGGACAGGCACATCAGTACAAATCTTCCTCTGTGACCAGAGAATGATTGTCTTCCATCTGCTGCTGTACTGCATTGTATGTGTCACAGTGTCAACTCTGAAACATCTTTGGATTCATTGGAATTTAGAAACTTGAGGGAGGATACATTAAAAACATCTAAAATCATGATGGTACTGGACAGGTTAGATGCAGGAATTATGCTCCCAATGTTGGGCAAGTCCAGAACAAAGAATAAGGCTTAAGCCATTCAGGACTGAGGTGTGGAAGAATTTCTTCACTCAGTGAATTGTGAACCTGTGGACTCTTCTACCGGGATGTTTCAGGTAGCAGTTGGGGCCAGTTCATTAGATAGATTCAAGAGGGAGCTGGATGTGTCACAGTATCCCGATTGTGCAGAAATCGTCCCTTCAGCGCAACAAGACCACACCAACCCTCAGAGCAACCCACCCAAACCCATCCCCCAGTTCCCCACCTAATTACACATCCATGATCGCAATGTGCAATTCAGCATGGCCAATCCACTTGAACTGCACATCTTTGAGCTGTGGGAGGAAACTTGAGCACCCAGAGGAAACCCACACAGACACGGGGAGAATGTATAAACACCGCACAGACAGTTGTCCGAGGCTGAGATCGAGCCTGGGTCTCTGGGCGCTTTGAGGCAGCAGTGCTAGCTACCGTGCTGTCCTTTGAGGCTAACAGGATCAAGGGGTATGGGGAGAGGGTGGAATGAAATATGGAGATTGTATGATCAGCCATGATCATATTGAATGGTGGTGCAAGCTCGAAGGGCCTGAATGGCCTCACACTGCAGCTATTTTCTCTGTTTCCATGTTTCTATATCTGGGTCTTTGACTCTCTCTGTCTCTGAAATTACCTCCCCATGCCTCAATATCGCTGAATAAGCTTCAAAATAGCCCAAGTACCTGTATAACACTTTGGGACACCATTTAGATATTTAAAATAGTGCTTTATAAATGTCCGTCCATCAGTTTCAATGAGAATATTCAGCATGTTTCCTTTCGACATGTCAGCTGACCACAACAGAACCAAACAGTGAACCCGCACAGTGGTGGGACCCGGCAGTGAACCCGCACAGCGGTGGGACCCAGCAGTGAACTTGCACAGTGGTGGGACAGACAGTTAACCTGCACAGCTCTGTGCCATAGCAGTAAAACTGCACATCTGTGTGAACCATCAGCGAACCTGCACAGTTGAGTGATGGAGCAATGGAGCAGCAGAGCTGTGTGACCCAACAGTGAGCCAGCACAGTTGTGTGATGGAGCAGACGACATGCACAGCTATGTGATAAAGCAGTGAAACTACACAGATATTTGACAGAGCTGTGAACCGACACAGATAACCTGGGATAACAGGAACTGCACATGTGGGAGAATCCGAGATAACAAGGTACAGAGCTGGATGAACACAGCAGGCCAAGCAACATGTTAGGAGCAGAAAAGCTGATGTTTTGGGCCTTCGTCACAAATTGGGGAGAGGAAGAAAGTGCTGAAATAACTAGGAAGAGATGGGGAGGCGGACAGAAGATGGATAGAGGATAAGATAGGTGGAGAAGGGACAGACAAGTTAGAGGCGGGGATGGAGCCAGCAGAGGTGCGTGTAGGTGGTGAGGTAGGGAGGAGATAGGTCAGTCCGAGATGATGAATAGGTCAAGGGCGCGGGATGAGGTTAGCAGATAGGAAATGGGGGTGCGGCTTGTGGTGGGAAGAGGGAAAAGGTGAGAGGAAGAACAGGTCAGAGAGGTGGGGGCGAGCTGGGCTGGTTTTGGGATGCAGTGGGGGAGGGGAAGATTTTGAAGCTTATGAAATCCCCATTGATACCATTGGGCTGCTGGGTGCCCAAGTGGAATATGAGTTGCTGTTCCTGCAACCTTCGGGTGGCATCATTGTGGCACTGCAAGAGGCCCATGATGGACATGTCATCTAAGGAATGGGAGGGTGAGTTGAAATGGTTCGCGACTGGGAGGTGCAGTTGTTTATTGCAAACCAAGCATAGGTATTCTGCAAAGTGGACCCAGAGCCTCCGCTTGGTTTCCCCAATGTAGAGGAGGCCACAACGGGAACCGCTTAATGTCCAAACGTGACCGATATTCGTTGATGTGTGGGTGGAGGGGAACAAAGATGACCCTTACTGAAGTCAGATCATTTGTCCTCAGTCAGTGGGAGGTCTGGGGGGATGGTGAAGATTCGGCAGGGCTCAGTGTTGCTGTCTGCTCTGGGGCTGTCGGCTGTGGAGGCTGTGGGCGGAGCAATGTCGGTGTTGGCTGTGGGCGGAGTTGCGTCGGCAGTGGGCAGAGCGGTGTTGGTGGTGATGGTAAGGTCTGTGGTGTTGGTCTCTGCTGAAGTCACCGCCTTCATTTCTGTGATGGCGCTCGCTGTCCCGGAAGTGGTGGACCCAGCGGTGGTGGATGTGACATTATCTGTGGGTTCTCCGACAGTGGCCTCATGGCGAATGGCGGCCGGTACAAAGTGGGAAAGGTTCTGGGTGCAGCTGGGGATTTGGGAGGTGGAGGAATCCCATTTGAGATGGCAGAGACCAGTGAGTTTACTGTACTTATGGTTTTCAGTGTCCAAGAAAGCTGTGTAGAATTATGAGTTCAGGCTGTGGATCCTACGAAGAATAACAAAAAACAGGAGAGGTCCTTTGCAGGCCTGGGAGAGGGAGGGTCTGAGCTAGGGTTGGCTTGATTGTAGTGTCTGGAGTGTCATTTGATTTCTGACCTTGCCCACCCCACTCCAAAACTAACCTCCGTCCCTGGAGGGAAGCTCTGGCTGCTGTTGTTTTACTGTTTCAGGAACATCCAGAGAATCTGCAGAACAGGTACAATGGATATCATCACTTCAGCAAGTGAGAAAGTCTCCAGATTGGTGCAAACTGGTCACCTGGCAATTACTGGTTAACCCCATCATGTCCCAACAGATTTTGAATTTCCTTACAGTTAACCCTTTCATATTGGTAGAGGAGTTGAAAACTCCTCTGTTAGGATGAATACCGCTGAGCCAAGCAAATTGCACCTGATTATCTGAGACTTTATAAGGTTCAAACTCTTAATTTTTAGGAGTGTGGGAACTTAAATGACAGAATCAGGGCAGAAAGTACTCAGTGGCACATTGAATAATTCCAGCCGAAGGAGTTAATTGTAAATTTACGACAAATCAGGAGAGGACAAACAAGTAGAATATGCAGCTTCTCACATTGATGCTGCCAGTGTCATAGATGGCCCCATATGCAGGAAGTGCTCCCAGCTGTTGAAGCTGGAGGTTTGGGTTTCAGGCCTTAAACAGGTTTTGGAGACAACGTAGCACATCCTTGAGGCTGATAATGAAGTGTGTAGCTCATTTAGAGAGGTTGTCACGCTGAGGCTCAAGGCACTAGAGGAAAGAAGGGAAAGGGTAACCACTAGACAGTCGAGGTAACAGGCCGGTATTGCAGGAGTTCCTGTGATGCCAATAACTAACCAATATTCCATTTTGGAATGATATGAGTGCTGATACCTTGGAGGAGTGCGGTCAGAGCCAAGCTTTTGGCACCACGAGCAGCTTGAGTGTCCAGGAGGGAGGAAGAAAAAAAAGAGTAATAGTGACATACAGACATGTCTCACTTCCCCAAAACAGTCCCAGAGATCCAGGAAGATAAAACACTCCCCTCTTGTATCAATTCTAGAGCCATATCAGTCCGTCTTTCCTATTTCTATACCCGCAAGGATGTGGCACCAGGAGTCATCTGATGATTCTAACCATTGAGGTCCTGCTTTTTAAACTACTGCCTAGCTCCCTGAATACTTGATACTAGGCCTCATTTCTCATGCTGCCCACATCATTGGTACCACATTAGACCATAAGACTATAAGACATAGGAGTGGAAGTAAGGCCATTCGGCTCATCAAGCCCACTCCGCCATTTAAATCATGGCTGATGGGCATTTCAACTCCACTTCCCTGCACTCTCCCCGTAGCCCTTAATTTCTTCTGAGATCAAGAATTTGTCGATCTCTGCCTTGAAGGCATCCAACGTCCCGGCCTCCACTGCACTCCTTGGCAATGAATTCCACAAGCCCACCACTCTCTGGCTGAAGAAATGTCGTCTCATTTCAGTTTTAAATTTACTCCCTCTAATTTTAAGGCTGTGCCCACAGGTCCTAGACTCCCCACCTAACGGAAACAACTTCTTAGCATCCACCCCTTCTAAACCATACATTATCTTGCAAGTTTCTATTAGATCTCCCCTCAACCTTCTATACTCTAATGTGCACAATCCCAGGATCCTTAGCCGTTCATCATACGTTAAACCTACCATTCCAAGGATCATCTGTGTGAATCTCCGCTGGACACGCTCCAGGGCTAGTATGTCCTTCCTGAGGTGGGGGCCCAAAATTGGACACAGTATTGTAAATGGGGCCTAACTGGAGCTTTACAAAGCCTCAGAAGCACATCACTGCTTTTATATTCCAACTCTCTTGAGATAAATGACAACATTACATTCGCTTTCTTAATCACGGACTCTACCTGCAAGTTAACTTCTAGAGAATCCTGGACCAACACTCCCAGATCCCTTTGTACTTCTGCTTTGCGAATTTTCTCACCATTTAGAAAATAGTCCATGCCTGTATTCTTTTTTCCAAAGTGCAAAACCTCACATTGAAATTCATCAGCCATTTCCTGGGCCACTCTCCTAAACTGTCTAAATCTTTCTTCCCCACGCCTTCAGTACTACCTGCCTGACCACCTATCTTTGTATCATCGGCAAACTTCGCCAGAATGCCCCCAGTCCCTTCATCCAGATCATTAATGTATAAGGTGAACAGCTGCGGCCCCAACACTGAACCCTGCGAGACACCACTCGTCACCGGTTGCCATTCCGAAAAAGAGCCTTTTATCCTAACTCTCTGCCTTCTGTCAGACAGCCAATCCTCAATCCAAGTACATTGGTACCATCATGTACCACAATCTCTAACTCATCGCCCGATCCTTTCAGGATGCCCTGAAGTTGTTCAATGACATCCCCAGTCTGGTACTAGGGAGTCAATAGAGCTTGCTGGAGTCACAACTTTGACCACAGAAACACCTGGCTGCTCTCCAACGAAAGAATCATCTGTCACTGTTGCTCTTCATTCCCCCAAAATGAGAACTACACCCAGCCAAGCCTGGATGAACAGCATCTCACGTTGCTGTGGGTTTTTCAACAGGAAATTGCAGGGACTCAGACAAATTTGTAAATGCTCTCTGCCCACAGCGGAAGTACCAGAAGCCTGGAGGGTGGATAATGTGATCCTACCTGTCAGGAAGGGTGTTTGAGGTGAACCAGGAAATTACAGCCTGGTGAGTTGGTCATGCTGAACAAATTTGTTGGAGCTTTTCATAAATCTGATCAAGTGTATGGATGAGGGAAGTTCAGTTGAGTTTCTTACAGATTTTAGCAAAGCTTTTGACAAGGTGCAACAGGGGAAACTGATTAAGACGGTTAAAGCGCATGGTATTCAGGGAAACCTAGTGAGATAGATCAGAAACTGGCTTAGTCATGAGACACAGAGGGGAGAGGAAGAAGGCTTTTCAAGAAGGCTGACTGGAGGTTGATGTGCAGCAGTGTACCACTAGGATCAGGACTGGGGCCCTTATTATTTGTTAACATTCCTTCCACAGTTTCATCTGTATAGTTTGTGTATGTTAAGCAAGTTTGCACATGACACCAACATTGGTTGGGTGGTTTATTGTGAAGAAAATGGCAGTAAGTTGCAGGACATTTTAGAAGGGTTGATCAGATAGGCAGAGAAGTGGCAATTTATATTTAACCTTGATAAGTGCGAGGTGATACAATTTGGAAGAAACAAGAAATTGAGAGAGTATTTAATGAATGGCAGGAATCTGGGGAGCTTAGAGAAACAGAAGGATCTTCAGGCACTTGTACACGAATTATACCCATGAAGCTATTAATCATGATACCAGACATTAGGTTAGAGATAAGGATTTGGTAACACATCAAATTGTCAAATAGAATCAGAAAATGTGAGGTAATTGGTTTTAAGTGGAAGATAATAGTGACTAGGTTGTCAGTAAATTAGTTCGGAATTACATTGGTCAATGAAGGTAAAGTCGCCCTTGTTTTATTGGAAAATAAGGCTGCTTTCTGATCAGAGAGAGAGACAACTGGTGGTCAACCTGAGAGTTACCAAGCCTAAGCAAAGGGAGAGGTTGAGAAGCAGAGTCCTTTGTGGTCACCTTTGGTCCAAGAATTGATCCCAGACTGAGGACTTCACTGCATTCCAAATTGAGTTAACATTGGCAAATAGGCAGAAAGGGTCAGAATGCCTGATTTGGTCAATGATCGTTGGTCTTTGTATCCTTGGGCTAAAATTGGGAATAAGCTCAAATTTCTACTCTTGAAAGCTATCCACAGGAACTGCTTAGGCTCTGCTTTGAACCAACCCATAACTGCCCTGTCTGAGGGCAGCATGAGAGTCAAGGTCCATAATGATAACTGTCCCTGTAGAAACTAAGAGGAGTAGACCATATGAACTGTCCAACCCCTTCTACCATTTTAACAAAATCTTGACTTAGCAGCTTTGCAACCCCGGATTCCTTCCTGTCTCCTACTTCTTGATTCTGTTTATGCTGTTGAGACCATCACCACTTTAAATTCTTTTTCTCACGTTTGGGTTGGAACTGAGTTACATTTGAGAATTGAACTTTGAACTTCAGCTTACTTTGTTTCAAAAAAGGGAAAGAACAAAAGACTGATATTTTCTATTGGAAATTTGTCTAGAAAAAATTAATACAGGTTAGATACTGCTCTAAGAACACTATAGACAAACTCACACCAAGATGTTATGCTTATGAACTGGCAGTGAGTTGAGTGTTGAATTGGTCAAGGGAGAACTGCCTTTGGCCGGCTAACTGCAGATGAGATTAAAAAAGAAAGAGAAAGCAAAGAGTGAATTGGCTCTGACCGGACAGGATGGAGGCAGTTTTGCTGTTGGACTGGGAAGCTTTTGTTTTGTTTTTTTTTTCTATCTTGTTATCCTCCAGTTATCAACTTTTTGAAAGCTTTAAGAATCCCAGTTGTAAGAAATAAGTAGAAGTCTTGAGTGATCGGCAGAAACTGTTTGCATTGACCAGTTACTTTAGAATTCAAGCAATGCATACAGTCTTACATGCTTGTAATACATCTCATCAAAGGATTTCACGAAGGTCTCGTGTTCATTGTTGAAACAGTTATTTAAACTGGCAAATCAAGATTTTTTGTTTGTCTGTTTAATTTATCCCTGTTTTTCTGTCTTCGAGTAAAGTTACATTATTAATACATTGTTAATTTTTGTTTGTTATAAATGTGTCCAAGATTTGTTATTTGTAAAGTCTAGTTAGGAACAATTGGGCAATTGTGAGGATCATTGAATCTTTTAAGGTCGCTGTGTTGCAAAACCAATGACGGTGAATAATTTGCTTTGGTTTGCTATCCCTGTGTCATAACAGTGCTCAAAAATCTATTGGCCTTCAGTTTTCATGTGCTCAGCATTGCTGCCTGGGTAGATAATTCCAAACATTTAACTTTAATTATTCCTGCAAGAAAATATTAAAAACCAAGTACTTTATTGGTGAAAAATTAATGTGAAGAATGATCTAACATTTTATATCAGCTCACAATCGATGTATTTTTAATGATTTTAAAGCATAGATAATAAAATTTTATATATCAAGAAAGGGCATAACGTTGGCTCAGTGGTTAGCATTGCATCCTCACAACACCAGGGACCCGGGTTTGATTCCAGCCTTGGGCGACTGTCTGTGTGGGGTTTGCACATTCTCCCCGTGTCTGCGTGGGTTTCCTCCAGGTGCTTCGGTTTCCTCCCACATTCCCAAGATGTGCAGGGCAGGTGGATTGGCCATGTTAAATTGCCCGTGGTATTCAGGGGTGTATGGGTCATAGGGGGATAGGTCTGGATGGGATATATCAAGGGGCAGTGTGGACTTGTTGGGCCGAAGGGCCTGTTTCCACACTGCAGGGAATCTAATCTTTTAAAAAAAAAAGTCAGCAGAGTACAAGAATGGGATAGTTAGGAAACCATATGGGACACTTGCTTTCAGTGGAAGTGGCAGAGTAAAAGAGCTAGGAGGTAATGTTAAGAGTTGTGCAGAGCATTGTTCAGGCCACAACTGGAGAAGTGGTGCATTTCTACTCACTCCTCACTCTCGGAAGATTTAATACAAGGGTTACAAAGGGAGATTCACCAGGATGTTGCTTTGGATGGAGAGAGAGCTACAAAGAGAGGCGAGATAGGCTTGCATTGTTTTCTGTAAAGCAGAGAAGACCGAAGGAGTCACATAACTGAGGGATAATGAGGGCATGAACAGAGTGAATGGAGACCAGCTTCTCCTTTTGATTGAGGATGTCAATTGAGAGGGAGCAAAGTTTTTTAGGGTAAGGTTCAGAGGGAATTTGAGAAAAAGCTTTTTCACTGAGGATGTTGGGAATCCTCAATGAACTGCCTGGAAAAGTAGTGGAGGCCGGAAACCTTACAACCTGTAAAAAAATATATGGATTAGCGCTTGAAATATCATAACACACAAGGGTACCAGAGAGGTGCAGGAAATTGGGATTAACCAGCTTTATTGGTAATAGTGTCAGGGCAGACTTGTTGGGCGGAAGGGCCTTTCTGCTTTGTATGGCTTTATGACACAGCTCAGGAACACCACTGTGAAGTGGACCAGTCTCCCTCCACTGGCACCGTCATCCACTTAGCTGAACTTGTCCTTACCCTTAACAACTTCTCCTTCAATTCCTCCCACTTCCTACAGACAAAGGGGGTGGGCATGGGAACCACATTGGCCCAAGCCAAGCCTGCTTCTTTGTACGATACGTGCATCAATTCCTCTTCCAAAGCTACACTGGCCCTACACCCCACATCTTCCTCTGTGACATCGATGACTGAATCGGCTCTGCCTCGTGCTCCCAGGAGGAGATCGAACAGGTTGTCTACTTCATTAACACCTAACAGCCCAACCTGAAGTTCACCTGGACCATCTCTGATACCTCTCTCTCCTTCCTTGACCCCTCTGTCTCCGTCTCTGGCAACCAACTGGAAACCGATATCCATTTCAAGCCGACCGATTCCCACATCAACCTCCACTCACCCATGTTCCTGCAAAAGTGCCATCCATTATTCCCAATTTCTTTGCCTCTGCTGCATCTGCTCCTGAGATGAGGTATTCCACTCCCGGACATCCCAGATATCCTTGTTTTAAAAGGGCCACAACTTCCACTCCACAGTGTTCAAAAACACCCTAGACTGCGTCTCTCGCATTTCCCGCAACTCATCCCCTCCCCCATTTCTGAAGAGGGTCTCGATCCAAAACGTCAGCTTTCCTGCTCCTCTGTTGCCTGGCCTGCTGTGTTCATCCAGCTCTACACCTTGTTGCCACTATGATACGCTTGTTTGCCATGGGTAAAGGCAGTGGGCTGAGTAGCTGCTTTATAAGCTGGAATGCTGATGATGTGCGGTTGACATTTCTCAGAATTTGTCAGATGATCTGCAATCCAGGTACGCATACAGCTTGGCACTGAAATGCCAGTGATATTGACAAGAAGAGCCACTCATCTTCTCCCATTTGAATAAAAAGGTCTGGTAGCCTCTGAGCTTGTGCCTTGAAGCAATTATTTGAATAAAACATGAATTCAGACAGATTCAGTTGACCACACATTCCTCCATGACAGTCATCAACAGAGCACTGGTGGCTGTCGGAGATTACAGGTAACTCCATTACAGCAATTGGCACCTTGATGAAGTGTGCCAAAGGGTCTGCCAGAATTCTGCAGCCTTTCACCGGAGTGACACTTTCACCAATATTCAAGGTCATGTCCCTCATGCCAGGGTCTTAGATGGGCTAGAATTTGTTCGGTGCCTCCAGGAAAGATTCTTAGAACAATACCAGGAAAGCTGCCACCCAGTTGAATCGAGTTGTTAAGAAGGCGTATGGTGTTTTAGCTTTCATTCAGAGAGGGATTGAGTTGAAGAGCTGTGACATTGTATTTCACAGATACAAAACCCTTGTTCGGCCACATCTGGAGTATTGTGTCTAGTTCTGGTCTCCTCATTACAAGAAAGAAGTGGAAACATTGGAAAAGGTGCAAAGGAGACTCACCAGTATGTTACCTGGAATGGAGGGATGGTCTTACGAGGAAAGGTTGAGAGAGCAAGGTCTTTTGTCTTTACAATAACAAAAGATGAGAGGTGACTTGATAGAGGTGTACTAAATGATCAGAGATATAGATAGAGTAGACAGCCCGAGACATTTTCTGAGAGTGGATGTTGCTATTACAAGGGGGCATAGTTTTAAAGTGAGTGGAGGTAGATAAAGGGGAAACGCCAGACGTAGGTTCTTTGTTCAGACAGTAGTTGGGGCAAGGGTTGTCTTGCCAGAGTGGATAGTGGAGTCAGCCTTATTCGGGGCATTTAAGCAGTTATTGGACAGGCATATGGATGCTATTATAAGGAAGTGGTCGAGTTTAGATAGACCTTAGCTCTCGGGTAAAAGTTCGGCACAATGTCGTGGGCCGAAGGGCCTATACTGTGCTGCACTGTTCAGTGTTCTATGTAGATAGTACAACCAGGGAAGGGGCTGTTCTGGACCTTGTCTTGGGGAATGAGCAAAGTTTCAGTGGGAGGCATTTTCGAGCAATGATCATAATTCTACGAGTTTTAAGATCGCTACAAATAAGGATAAGATGGACCCTGGGGTGAAAGTGTTAAATTGGCGGGGTGGAGGTCAACGGCTTCAGTATTAAACAGGTTCAGGCAGGTCAATGCTTGAACACCAGGAGAGGTACTCAGGTCGGACATGCTGTTGTGGGGGAATAGCTTCTCACAGGAAAATAGCAGCAGCAGCAGCAGCAGCAGAGAGGTCTGTGGCACCACAAACGACTGCTGTTAAGCAGGAGGTTGGGTAACACCAGGGTTGAAGTTATCACGAGTCTTCACCCACCGCACTTGCACCTGGTCCCTTTCATTTGGCCGTGACAACGTCCCTTAAACCCCAATCTGCCCTTTGCCTACTACGAGCCAACAACTGAGAAGAACTCGGGCACCCAAGCTCTGAGTCACCCACTGTGCTCACAGTTAAGGAAGGGGTGGGTTTGGCATTTGAGGCAGCCAGACTGCCCCACTTGACGGGAAAAATGAGAACCACGTATCCTGGAATTCTGAAACAAGAACGGGAATCCTCTGAGAGATAAATCAATATAGGTGACAGCATCAATTTTCAGAGAGATTGCGCGAGTGTGAGAGAGAGAGAGAGAAAAGACAGAAAGAGAAACAGATGGAAGACGGCAGTAGAAGACACCAGAGAGACTTTTCTCCCCATGTCAATGGCGGTATCCTCTGAGTGCTCTGCTTTCCTCCGAGAGTCCAAAGATGTGCAGGCTAGATAGATTGGCCATGCTAAGTTGCCCCTCGTGCTCAGGGACATTTCTGTTTTTGATTCAGAAATTGTTGAAGTTGGATTTGTGTGTGTGTGTGTGCGTGTGAGAGAGAGATGATATTGACCCGTTAATATACAGAGATGGCAGAGCAGTCTCAAGGAAGTGTCAGCCACTGCTCCAGTGCCCTTGCTTTGCCAAGGGAACCTCTTTTTATCTCCTCTGCTGGCCTCAGAGGGGTGTCATTCACTGGGGTGCGGGTGTAAAGTGTAAGAAAAGGGGCAGACTTTGTAGCAACCTGAGTTTACAATTGGGTAAAGTGCAGGCATTTCAACTGCAGGTGGGCACTCGGGCAAGAACGGGGGAAAGGGTTGGGAGAACATGCTTGAACCAGTTCAGTGTAAATTTTTGAATCTAAACTTGGCTGGGATGGGGAGCGTGACCTGTAAAGCGCCTTCCATACCCCTTTACCATTCCATAGAGATGTCACAGGGATTACACAATTTACAATTGACACTGTTATAATTGATTCTGGCCAGAGAGCATTCTGGTGGTGGCAATCTCTTGATTTCAAACTAGGAGAGAGACAAATGAGTTAACATCTTGAGCCCAGTGACCCTTCTGATTTTTGGATGGCTGTCAATAAGCCTTGTCTTTAGGAGGTTTTGCTTTCCCAAGTACAGAGCCTGCTGCCATCTGTGCTGGTTTGATGGTGTAGGTCTCCTGCTAACATTTGTCATCACCTTTTCTCAGCCGGTTTCATCGATCTCTAAAAAGCAAAAGAACTGTGAATGTTGTAAATCAGGAATAAAAACAGAAGTTGCTGGAAAGCTCACCAGGTCTGGGCAGACTGTGTTGAGAAAATCAAATTGATCATTTTGGGTCCGGTGTCCATTCCTCAGAAAACACTTCTGATTTTCTCTTCATAGATGCTGCCAGTCCTTCTGAGCTTTTCCAGCAACTTCTGCAGTTGTTTCATCTATCTCTGTTTCACTTTGATTGAGTCCTTTGTCAGAGCCAATTCATAAAGGGTATGACATTGTCAAAGCAGTTTGCAAGACAGCTATCTGAATCCCTGAGTCGGAAAAGATGCAGTGAGATTCATTCCGATCCATGGTGACCCTGTTAATAATGTGCGCCCTGCATTGCTCAGTTCTCACAGTGCAATATTCGATGATCACTCGATAGCACAACGCGAAATGGAAGCTTTGTCGTGATCGAGACTCACACAGTAGTGGATTTAAAGAGACTTGAGATAATCTGCCAAAAGTCTCATTCAAAGCTGTTGTTGGTGAGCAGGATTGCAGTTTTAACAGGGAGGAGCTGAAATATGTCAGTACTGCGTTTCAGCTACATGCACACATTATCGAGTGAGGGCACCAATTTCCGGCTGTACCCAACTGTTTGACCCTCTGTCTTGCAAGAAATTTCAAAGAAGACGAAGATGCAATAATTTTGTTTTTTGTCAGAATCAACAATTTCATCTCTCAGGGATAGTAAGAATTGCAGATGCTGAAGTCCCTGAGATAGCACAGTGTGGAGCTGGAGGAATACAGCAGATCAGGCAGCATCAGACAAGCAGGAAAGTAGACGTTTTGGGTCAGGATCCCTCTGAAGATGGTTTCAGCCAGAAACAGTGCTTTTCCTGCTACCAGACCTGCCGTGTTTCTCCAGCTCCACACTGTGTTATCTCTTCATCTCTCAGGCTCTTTCAGGAAACACACACTCTCACACAGAATCTCTCTTTATAAGCAGTAAAGTTGAAATTCCACGTACAGTGACAATGGATGGGGAAAACTTGTGTGTGTTGGGCTGTAACAGCGGCTGGTGTTCCAGGAATACAACTGCTCGAAACAGGAGGCAAAAACCGAGGAGCTGTCAAGCTTCCAGCCCCACTCCTGGCATGGGAGCAGCTCCACCCCATGACATGTCTAACCCCAGACCATACTCCCCCTGACAGGAGTACTCCCCAACAAGCCTGATCCGTCACAGCTACCATGAAATGGCTACCACCTGACACACTAGCCTCGGACACAACTGCGCCCTGACACAACTACCCCGACACACTAACCCCTGATACAACTGCCCCACACAATTACCCATTGAAACACTGACCCCAGACACAACTACCCGCTGACACGCTCACTTTGCACACAATTGCCCCCTGACACAACTGCCCCCAGATACAACCTCCCCCTGCAACGACTACACCCGAACACACTCCCTGAGATGGCTGTGCCCGGACATAGCTATCACTTGAAAGATCGGCGCACCGGCCACCGACACATCTGCCTCTTGACAACACTGTGCCCTAACAAAACTACCTCTGGCATGAATTCCCCCGACACCACTGTCCCCCATAAGGACTGCACTGTCACAGCTACACCGAACATGTCTGTCCCCAAATGCAACTGCCCCTGACATGACTACCCCCCAACACCCCTGAAGTGACAATTCCCAAACTGGTCTGAGACCCATCATGGCTCCCACCAACATGACGAACAGCCCTGACCAGACTGCCCCCTAACATTACGACCGCCAACATGTCTGCATCCGGACACAATGACTCCTCGACATGTCTGTCCCCTGACGTCACAAACCAATCCCATTACATGACTGTCCATGATATGTTGAGCTCCCTGATTACATCCACCCCTCTGGCACAATTACCCTTGACATGATAACTGCTCTGACAAGACTAGTACCTGACACACTGACCCCGGACACAACTGCCCCCGATACATTAACCTCAGACAAAACTGCCCCGTGGCGAGAATACTCCCTGATGCGGCTCTGCCCGAACACAGCTGCCACTTGACACCTTCTTACCTGACAGAACTACTTCCTTGAGTTGAATCTTTTCATCATGTTTGGCACATTCTCTAAATTTGTGTTGACCAAAGGACTGAAACGCAAGAAGACCAACAATCCAAAGGGAAAGAGCAACAATTTCTCCAGCATCAGAAGGCGGTGCTGCTCGGCCAGACACGAGAGGAGACACAGCTTTGACTGTTAACTGTTCGTCTTCATCCACTGATGCCCTGCCAGCAGGCTCGGGTCAGGGATTGGGGAAGGTGCCCTAACAAGGTGCTCATTTGGGTGTTACAGCAGTTTGCAATCACCCTCACATTTTCAAGCTTACTATTTTGCAAGTAGGATTCTAACTCAGAGGCGGGCGTGGTCGCTTCTGGAGGGTTCCAGGAAGCTGCTCCTCAGATTGCTAGACTGTCTGGAAAATTCCAGTTTACCTCACTGTATTCCTTCTGCAGATAGATTTTGCTGATGCATTTCTGCTTAATGCAAAAGGGGGTCCATTCAGTATGCATAAGGGAAGTCCCCAAAACTTTTCTCTTTACACACTGACAGAAAATTCTGCAGTCTGCTATTAGGTTCTCAGTAATCTTACTCTCATACTCAATTGCCACCTTCATAATCACCCTTTTGCTCCACTTTTGCTGACTTCTGAATTTTCCCAACACTGAGGTTTCTTGTTCTTCTCGTCAATTTGTATGTCACCATTTTGCATCTAATGCTATCACTAACTTCCCTTTTAAGGCATGATTTTCCCCTCTTTTTGCATCTTGTTCCAGACAGGGACATATCATTTTTGTAGTTCACCCATTCACTCCTTCAATGCTCACCATTGCCTATCCACTGCCATTCCTTGCTGTAACATTGCCCAATCCATCATAGTCAACTCACACCATGTACCGTCATAGTTTCCCTTCTCAGGATTCAGGCTTCCTGTGTCAGAATCAACATCTTCACTCTCCATCCTTAGAGTCGTATCCGTGAGGAGTCCCCCAGAACTACATTACCAATTATTCCTTTCTCACTGCGTAACACCCAGGCTAAGTGGCTTGTCCTCATTTTTCATCAATGTGTTGGTCCTGAAAATCATCCTGGGAATACGATTGGAACGAATTTTATTTTCCCAAAGTACATACAGATTAATGTCACCCATGATTGCAACTATTCCTTTAGTGCATGCAGTTCTAATTTTCTATTTAATACCATTCCCAAAATGACCACTGCACTTTGGTGGTCTTGATATCAATGTCTTTTGCCCCTTGACATCTCTCAATTTTTCCCAATGCACTGTCAGATCGCCGTGTTATCTCTCAATTTTACCCACATTTTACATTGTCTCAGCTGATAACGTTCCTCAATATTGTGTTTGTACCGTCTTTAACCAGGAATTCAACTCCACTGCCTTTTCCATTTTGGCTGTCCTTCCCAAATACTGAATAAAATTGAATGGTCAGCTATCACCTCTGGGCCCCTTACAGCCATGTTTTTATAATTCCAATGATATCACAGCTGTTATTGTGATTGATTCATCCACTTCATTTTGAAGACTTAAGGCTTGTTTTTTTAATGTTCCTTGGCCATTTCCCATTTTTTTTCTGTGTCCTTGTTTGATTCTGTCCCTCTGCCTATCGTGCCTCTTATTCATCTTTTTGTCTTTTTCTCTTTGCCTTGACTCTACTTCCCCTGACTCCCTGCACAGCTTCCCGCTCCCTGCCAATTTAAACTAAACCCTCCCCAACCACTCTCACTCATATTCCCCCACAGGCATCTGTGGCTGCAGACCAGACTCCAAGATGGCATGATTCCCGTCTCCTAATTGGGGCAAAAGGTAAGCCCCCTGGGCCTAACCAGGTGAAACCAGTCCAATTTGTCTTAGTCCTAACTCCAAGAGGAAGTTAAAAACTGCCACCTCAGAGCGTCTCCTTAGCCCCATGTTCATCTCTTACATCCTGCTATCTCCTCCCCGACTGGCACATTGCACTGGTCGCAATCCTGAGATGTCTATGTTTAAAGCCCTACTTATTAGCTTGCTTCCTATCACCCTATTGTCTGCTATTAGGACTTTCTCCCATTTTGTGTTCCTATCGTTGACACCAACGTGCATCATGACCACTGGCTGATCACCGTCCCCCTCATGTAGACATTCTGAAACATCCTTTGTCCCTCTTAAGACCGAGGCATCATGCCATTCTGGAGTCTGGTCTGCAGCCACAGAAATCCTACCAGTTCCTCTTACAATTGAACAACAATTGTATTTCCTCAGGCTTTCCTGCTCACATGTGCAGCAGAACCAGTGGTGGAGTCTTGAAATTAGCTGTTGCTTCTTCCCACTGAGAGACCATTGCCCTCAGCAGTATCTAAAGTGTCATGTCTGTTACTCAGGGGAATGGCCACAGGGGATTCCTGGATTGTCTTCTGAGTCTGCTTACTTTGCGTGATGGTCACCCATTCACTTCCTGCACTCTCGGCCTGAGGTGTGACCGCCTCACGAGATGTACTACCCACGGCTCTCTCAGCTTTGCAGATGCTCCACAGAATTCCCATCCACCACACTAGTTCCAAAATCCAGGAGTTGGAAGTGGAAACAGTTCCTACTCATTCACAATGCCGTGAATGGGAAATGAGCCCACTTCCCATATAGATCACAGGAACCATGCCACAGTTTTAAGGCCCCGTGCTCTGGTGTACCCCTTTAAATTAAACCTGTTGTATGTGTTGCTCCTGATGTGGTCCCCTCTGTCTCAGGGAGACAAAACGCAGACTCAGGGACCGATTGGCATTCTGTACACATTAAACAAGCTGACCTTCCAGTTTCAATTCATTTCAATTCTTCTCCCACTCCCCTGGATACTTGTCCATCCTTGGCCTCCTCCAGTGTCAGACTGAGGCCAAACGTAAACTGTAGGAACAATACCTCATATTTCACCTTGGGAGCTCAGAGCCCATTGGCATCAATACTGACTCTACCATCTTCAAAGTCCATCCAGACGAAGCTTATCACATGTCCAGCCTGCCCCCTCCTCTTGACCTCCTTGACCTGACCTAACCTGTTGATCTTCCAACTCAACTATGCACTGCTGCCTTTTCATGAACCAATCATAATAAACCCCCTCCCTGCATCCACCTACCATCATCTCTCCTACCCTACCCCAGGCCCACCCTCCACCTTGGATTTATTTCTGGGCTTCTCTCCTCCTCCCGAGTCCTGATGAAGGAATTTGGCACAAAACACTGACTTTCCTGCTCCACTGATGTTGTCTGACCTGCTGTGCCTTTCCAAGCTCACACCTATAGAATTGGCTTCCAGCATCCAAAGTCTTTATTTTCTCCCTTCTCCACTACATCTGCCAATCCATTCCAGGAACACACTACTTTTTGTGTATGAAAAAAAAACTGGACCACTAGACCCTTTAGTCTGAAGTTCAACCGATGCTTCTCCTGTTTTTGACACCCCTACCATGGTGAGAAGCTTTTGCATATCTACCTTATCTATGCCTCTTGTGATCTCATAGTCATCTGTATGGTCACCCCTGAGTCTACTCAGCTCCAGGGAAAGAAGCCCAGCCAATCCAATTCTTCTTATAACTCAGACTTCTATCAGCATTCTTTCTCTAGTCAAGTGACCAATTCTTCTCAGAACTAAAACTTTTATCAGCATTCTTTCCATAGTAAAGTGACCAGATCTACATGGAGTCGGCCAAATCTGGTCTCACCAATGCATTGTACTGCTACATCAAGACATCCCAACTGCTATAATCAATGCTCTGACCAATGAAAGCTAGCATGTGCAAGCAAATCTCATCACTCTGTATAACTGTGATTCTATTTTCGAGGAGCTACACACCTGTACCCTTTGATCTCTTTGTTCTATAAGAATCCTCAGGACTCGAGTATTCATGATGGAAGTCCTGCCCTGTTTTGCTTCACTAAAATGCAACACCTTGCATTCATCTAAATTGAGCTCCATCTGCCCACTGGCCCAATTGATTAAGTCTGGCACTCATAAGCTGTCACTTATTTCACGCTCTTATAATGCAAAGAGTCATCTTATCTGCTTTGGTTGCTCAAGAGAGTGTCATTGCTGAGTGTTAACCTCCTGCTTTCCCTCAACACCCTTGCCCTACATGTTCTACGCGACAATACAGTATATTTCCTTCAGGAATGATAATGATATCAATGCAGCGTGGGCCGGGAGGACCACTGCAGGTCAGAAAGCGTCAGAGGAGCAGGTAATTCAACCTTTTGGATTGGGACCCTTCATTGCGACTGGTGAGGGGGGAAGGAGCTCAGAAATAGAGAGAGTGGGTGGGGTGGGGGGAAGGTAGGTGGGCTGGTGATTGGTGGATACAGGTCGGGGATTGTAGAGATTAGTCAATGGGAACGGCGGGCGTAATAGGTGAAAGGGAAGATGATTGTGTCAGTTCAAGGAGATGGGGATAAGACGGAGGGCGAGGCATGGGGTGAGACGGGGAAATGGGGTGATATTGAAGTCAGTGAATTCTATGTTGAAGCCATTATTCTGTAAGATCCCCAACTGCAAAATAAGGTAAGGGAGAGGGGAGGGGAGTTGAAATGGCTGGATATGGAAATGTGGTGTTGATTGGAGTGTACAGAGTATAGATGCTCTGCAAATCATTCAGTAAGTCTGCACTTGGTCTCTCCACATCGAAGAGACCACTTTGGGAGCAACGGACGCAGGGGCCAGATTGGAGGAGGTTCAGGTGAACCCCTAGCACATATAGAATGTTTGTTTCAGGTCTTAATATGGGTGAGAGTAGAGGTATGGGGTGGGGGGGGGGGGCGTTGTAGCAGTTCCTGCGGTTGCCGGGTGGGGAGTGTGGAATGGATGAGCTATTAGTGGAGAGAGCAGTCCCTATGAAAAGCATATTAGGGATCAGGAGGAAAATATATCTTTGGTAGTTGAGTCTGATTGAAAGTGGTGGAGGATGAGTTGGATTCAGATGTTGGTAGGGTGGTATGGGAGGACCGGGGGACTCTATCCTTGTTGCTGTTGGGGCGAAGGCCTTTGATGGTAGAAGTGCAGGAGATGCAGTTGAGTTGTTTCCACAGGGAATGCTCTCTCCACAACTCCCTCATGCGCTCCACACTCCCCAACAGCCCCACTATGCCCGAAACCTTTCTCTGCAAATGCAGGAAATGCGACAATTCCCCCTTAACCTTCTCACTCAACACCATTCATGGCCCCAGACAATCATTCCGTTTCCAACAGGGATTAACCTGTACGTCCTCCAACTTGGTCTATTATGTCCACCCTTCGCATTGACCAATCTTCACAATCCCTTCCTGCATCCACCTATAACCACCTAAACTACCTGGCCCCAGCCCCAGACCACCGCAATTATTTCTGAGCTTCCTTCCCCCTCCACAGTCCTGATGAAGGGCTCCAATCCAAAATGTCAACTTTCCTGCTCCTCGGTTTCCTGACCTGCTGAGTTCCTCCAGGTTCGCACTGTACCATCTCCATGTTCCTGCATCAGCAGTTCTTGCTATTTCCCACTCACTGAACAATAATACTCATTTTCAGTCCCTGTTCATTCTGCCCTGATTTTCTATCATTTTAGGCATTTTTTATGCCGTCATTCACTGAAAGAGATAGAAAATATTTGGTCAATGTCTTTAACATTCCCTCCTTTATCATTGTTAATTCCGGAATTCCATTCACTCAGGGACGAATATTTCCTTTTGCTCCCCACATACTTTTATCCACACTTGCAGAAATAGAACTTCTTGCTGGTTTCGATATTTTATTCCACTTTCTCCCTCTCTTTCAAAAAAATCATCCATTAACAGTTCAAAGAAATCCAAACTTGTTCCTGTCAGCTTCACAGCATTAACCAGTTTCATTCACCTTGATATGATCCTTCACATCTGCAGTTCGTAAAGAATGGTATTCCCTTCTCATTGAAGTGTGTCTCAGTGAAAAGTACATTTTTTGAGCAGTACGAAAGGGCTCCTTAAGAGTCTAAAGCTGCTGAGTTACCATGCGACATCCGCTTTTCTTTTGCTGTACTCCATAATCAAACATAGAACATTACAGCGCAGTACAGGCCCTTCGGCCCTCGATATTGTGCCGACCTGTCATACCGATCTCAAGCCCATCTAACCTACACTATTCCATGTCCGTCCATATGCTTATCCAATGACGACTTAAATGTACCTAAAGTTGGCAAATCTCCCACCATTGCAGGCAAAGCGTTCCATTCCCTTACTACTGTCTGAGTAAAGAAACTACCTCTGACATCTGTCCTGCATCTTTAATCCCTCAGTTTAAAGCTATACCCCCTCGTGCTCGCCGTCACCATCCTATGAAAAAGGCTCTCCCTATCCACCCTATCTAACCCTCTGATTATTTTATATGTTTCAATTAAATCACGTCTCAACCTTCTTCTCTCTAATGAAAACAGCCTCAAGTCCCTCAGCCTTTTCTTGTAAGACCTTCCCTCCATACCAGGCTACATCCTAGTAAATCTCCTCTGCACCCTTTCCAAAGCTTCCACATCCCTCTTATAATGTGGTGACCAGAACTGTACGCATTACTCCAAGTGTGGCCGCACCAGAGTTTTGTACAGCTGCAGCATACATCAACTGCGCTTTCAATGGTTTGTATTTCTTTGAATTAAGTTTAAAGACAAATGTCAGTATCATGTTTATCACCCCCAAACTGGACAGCATTTCATCATGTTGTGATCACTCTTGAGTAGTGTGTCTGTTACTGAACCTGCTCCTCTATCTCTCTGTCTGATGCTTCTACACGTGCACAGCCACACACCCACACTTGGATTGAGATGCAGATAAACAGTGTACAGGCACAGGTGCACAGGCTGTCAAATAAGGCAGGAAAAAATCACAGATCAAAGGTCCTGGAGATATCATCTTCTTTCAATGATGTCTATTAATAAGACACCAGGACGGTAGATGAGAGAGAAACGCGTGCAACATTGATTGCAGATGATCTAATTATTCAGTCAGTCTCAATGTTTAATACATTTCACAATTGGGGTAAAGGGATAGTGCACAATATTCTTCAAATGCTCTCTGAACTTAGGATGTGTGATGACATAAATCACAGTGTTTGTGCAACAACTCAGCATCTGGAGCATGTAGCCCAGTTCCATTACAAAAAGAGGCAGATCTTCAGACTCATATCCCAAAAACATCATTCTCCAATTTATGGAATACACCATTGATACTGACCATAATAGAATGAAATTCCCTGAGATAAGAAACAATAAAATGATGGAATTCTTTCGGCTTGTCATCTCTGGGTCTTTGTTGCTCTTCTTGTTGCTCTGATTTTGGAGTCTCCTGCGGGATCTGCTGGTCACTGCAATGTGTCTAACCGTTAATACATTGAGAAGCAGAATGAGAATAAAGGCAATTCCTGGTGTTAGTATGTAATGACAGAGCTCAATTGCTCCCCAGACTGGAGAAAATTTCACATCCCTTGTCACCCAACAAAACCAGGGTCTGCTGCTGTCATGATACTGATCAGTAAACAGAAAATACCAGAAAATGTTCTTCAAACAGCTCAATCCAGTCACTGTTGCCAGAACCACGGCTGCTGTTTTCACATTGCAATATTTACTTCTCAGATTTGGGCAACAAATGGCTACAAATCGATCAAAGGTGAAAGTGACGGTGAACCAGACAGAACAGTCAGTGGCTGCATAAAGCAGGACAGCGTGGATATTACACACAGGGATACCTTCGAAGAAATGATGCCCTTCCAAATAGACAAATGGAATGTGTCGCAATATGAGGTCAAAGATAATGACCAGGAGATCTGCTATTGCCATGGCTACCAGGTAGTGAGAGACACATCGGGAGAGACCACACTTTTCCTGGGACAGGATCACAATTGTTACTATGTTGGCTGCGAGGAAAGCAAACAATGAAGTTAGAGTTTCTGCCTGGAACTATGTTCCTAGTTTTATTGAGCACTGATTGAGATGTACAAATGGCATTTTGTATCCGATCCTGTCACAAATGTTTGCATCAGTATTCAGTTTATTTGGTGGATCCAACGACACTTGGTCCATAAATTGACCAGGTAATGAAAACATAAGATGAGATAAAAGTTGCCGTTAACTGTGGTGTTTCTGACTGTTGAATTGACAGGTAATGAAAGTTGGAAATGGTTAAGTTCTAAGAGATCCTACCCTCATGTAAACACATGATGGAACCAATGGTAAAACAATGTTGCTTGTAAATGCCAGCAAAGATTCTAGTGTTAATCGATCAAATAGCTCAACTGCATGGACGTGAGGTCAGTGGAGAAATAGATACTGAGTCAGTGAGCACTCAATAAGACACTAAAATTGCCAGGATTATAGACCAAACAGCCGGACCCTGAGGAAAGCAAGAAGCAGTAAGGATGAGAGAGTAAATTTCAAGCGCTGTAAGGCCCTTATCAATGGTTGGCAGAATGAACAACACAGAAGAAAGAAAATAAGCGCAGCAAGTGTTGCACCGTAAATACCACAATTTATAGAAATACAAAAGACTTACCAGGCACTGCAATGATAGCGAGAATCGGATAATAAATGAATTGCATAATCCGAAGGACCATTCGAATGTGGTATTTCAGTGGCTTCCGATCAAAAGTAGCAGAAAGAGAATTCAACATCTCAATGAAACCCCTTCCCAATGTTTTCCCATTCCCATCGACTGTTCTCTCATTTTGAACCATTGTCAAACCATTCCAATCTGTTGTTGTAACATTCCAATCTTTTGTTCTTCGATTCAAATCCAGTGTTGCATTGTTCCAATCCATCATTGCCAGATTCCAATACATTGTTGCATCATTCTAATCTATTACTCTCCAATTGTAAACTGTGATCTGTCCTCCTCTCTCTCTCTCTCTCTCTCTCTCTCTCCCCCCCCCCCTCTCTCTCCCCCTCTCTCTCTTTCTGGTGTCCCAGATCGCTGTTAGTCCCACAGCTGTCTCTCCCACTGACACTATGTGAGGAAAAATTGAACAATGTGCCTTATAAGTAGACGTAGTACACCCTGCAGCAACACAATTCGGATCCATGGGGACTCACATTAGTGACAGTGACTGAACAAACACAAACTCTTTCCATCCTGTCTCCTGTGTGCCAGAATAAACTGATGTAATTACCCAGGTGATTTCAGAGGTCAGCTGAGGAAAGAGTGATGTCATTAATGAATGTTCAGGCTGTAAATTGGTTTTTGGGGCGCGAGACTGAGCATGACAAATGTTGAGCTCTGTTTAAGAGAGGCAGTGAATGGACCATGTAATTACAGTTCAGTGCATAAGTTGAAAGTCATGGCATAAGGTGACAGGGGGAGCATGAAGCATGACACACTGGGTGAGCTGATGAAAATAAAGTGGTGAACAGTTGTTCAGGCAGCAAGGAGATGTCTGGTCTGTTTAGCCTCCTTCAGCTGACAGCGCGGAAATTACCCTACCACACCTCCATCCTTATCAAACCATCTCCGCATTTCCAAATCATGGCCATTCATGTACATTTCCATGTGCCGCGATGTCATTAGTAACTTGAAATCTACCAATCTCTGCCTTGACATTTTAGCTTCCACAAGTTGTCTGGGGCACACATTTTTACAATTCCTCATCCTCTCAGTGAAGAGATTCCTCCTCATCTCAGTCCTAAATGGATTTGCCCTTTCTTCTGAGAAGATTCTCAGGTACTCACCCACAGGGCGAGAGAAATATCCTTCCTGCACTTACTGTCAATGTGTTTCAGCATTTTGGAATTTTCTTGGATATTACTGAATTCATCGAACTCCAGATACTCCAGTCTCCCTCAGCAGTAAGTAAGGGGGCCAAACCTGTATAAACATCCACTCTCCTGCCTTTACTCTGACGCCTTGATTCCCCTATTTACGAAAAAGCCCCCACAGCTCTCTGTGACAAAGAGTTCCAAAGACTCACGACCGTCTGAGAGAAGAAATTCACCCTCATCTCAGTTTTCACTTGGGGCCCCCTCATTATGAGACAATGCCCTTTATTCTTCAACTCTCCCGTGAGACGAATCATTCTCTGTACAGAACTCTGTCAACACTCTTCATGCAATTGCCTCTCATTCCTCTAAACTCCAGTGAGTACGGTAGGAATCTGTTTAATCTTTGCTCCATAGCCAATTCTTCCACACTGGGATCATCCTTGTGAACATTTCTGATCTGCCTCCAATGAAATGTTACCTCTTCTTATCTCAGCAGCACTTTTCATATTTGCAAGAAGACTTCCCTCGTTTTATACTCCAACTGCCTTGAAGTTCTGTCAACATTCTTTTTATGATTACCTGCTCGGTTTTACAGCAGTGAGCGGTGGGAGCTGGGAGGAAGTGATGTCGGAGCAGACAGGCTGTTGGGAAGGTAAGTGATGCTGAGAAACAAACCACCTCACCATTCTAAACCCACTCCCCAGGACTGAGCCCAAGGCCTGACCTTGTGAGTACATATCTAAATACATCTTCTTTTGTATTATGGCTTCTGTCTCTCCCACTCTTACAGGCAGTGAGTTTCAGATCCCCACCACCCCCTGGGTGAAAACATTTTTCTTCACATTGCCACAAAACCTCCCGCACATTCTCTTAAATGTTTGCACCCCACACACCCTGGTACTTGATCCTTCCATCAAGGGGAAATGCTTCTTCCAATCTCCCCAATCTCTGCCGAGCATTATTTTATACATCTTAATCATGTACCCTCTCAATATCCACTATCCCATGGGAAAAAACCCAATCTGTCTTCAATAACTGCATGTGTCTATCCCAGGCAAAATCCTGGTAAATCTCCTTCACACCTTCTCTTGTGCAATCACAACCTATAATGTGTATTATGGGACTGCATACTCTTGCTGTGTGTCCCTGAACAATGCTTTTTCACAATTCTACCATAACCTCCCTGCCCTTAAACTCAATGCCTTGGCAAACAAAACCAAGTGGAATGTATCCCTTGTTAACCACTTCTTCTCCTCATCGCACACAATAAATGGACTGATGGACACGCACCGAAGCTCACTCTGATTGTCAGTGCTGCACCGCAGCCAACCATCCATCATGTGTTTCCTTGCCTGTCCTCCTGCCCAAGTGTAATACTCCACGCCTGCCAGATTGAACTAGTGCTCTTAAGGTCAGTTTCAGAGTTCATGGATCTCACTGACCAGTCCTGTACTATGCACACCAGCAAATTCCCAGACAGCGTCTCTCTACTGAGGAAGACCCTGTGGAGGATTGAGACACCTGCCGCGTGTGACCTTGACAAAATATCACACACCCAAATAATGGATGGATGCTGAATAATGGGAGTTTTAAAGGTGGAATCCATAACTGCACAAATGTCGATCATGAAGCAAAAATATCAACATATTGTTTAAATAGTGAGACGTTGCAGAGCTCTGAGATGCAGAGAGATCCAGGAGTCCTAGTGCATAAGACCAGGAGACATTGGAGCAGAAATTAGGCCATTCAGCCCGTTGAGTCTGCTCCACCATTCAATCATGGCTGATAAGTTTCTCAACCCCATTTTCCAGCTGTTTCTCTGTAACTCTTGATCCCTTTGACAATCAAGAACATATCTAACTCTGTTTTAAATATGGTCAGTGATTCACGAATTTTTGTCCGAAAATGTTTCTCCCTATCTCTGTTTTAAAGACTCTTCCCATTACACAAAGTCTGTGTCCTCAGATACAAGGCTTTCCTGCCAATGGAAACATCCTCCCAACGTCCACTCTCTCCAGGCTGTTCAATATTCCTGAGTTCCAATTAGGACTACTCTTATCCTTCTGAACTCCACCGAGTATCGACGCAGAGTGCTCAAACGTTCTCATCTGTTAAGCCTTGTATTCCTGGAATCATTCTCGTGAACCTCCTCTGGGTCTCCAGGCTGGATATATTCTTCCTGAGGTGTGAGGCCTAAAATTGCCCACAAAAGGTCTGACCAGACCTTTATAAAACCTCACAGATACACTCCTGCTTTTATATTCTAGTCCTCTACAAGTAAATGCGAAAATTGTATTTGCCTTCTTAACTACCAACCGAACATGCAAGTTCACCTTAAGCTTCTATTCTTCCTACCAAAGTGTACAGCCTCACACTTTCCCACGTTGTCTCCCATCTGCCACTTCTTTGCTCACTCTGCAAACTGGGGGCAGCTTTCAGCAACATCCCCTCCTCTTCAATACTACCTGTTGCTCTACCTGTCTTTATATCATCAGCAAAATTTGCCAGAATGCCCTCAGTTCCTTCATCTGAATCAATAATGTATAAAGTGAAAGGTTGTGGTCCCTGCACTGACCCTTATGGAATACAACTTGCTACTGGATGCCATCCTGAGAAAGGCCATTTTATCCCACTCTCAGTATTCTGCAGAAGCAGGGTAGTCAGGTTTGTGGATTTTGGGAAGGAGACAGAAGCAGGCGGTGCGGGTTGGGGAATGATGACGTTGGAAGCCGTGGGTGGGAAGTCACCTGAGGTGATGAGGTTGTGGATGGTTTGGGAAATGATGGTTTAGTGGTCGGGGGCAAGGTAGGAAGATGTGTCAAGGGGGCTGTAGGAAGATGTGTCAGACAGTTGGTGCCTGACCTCGCCGATGTAGTTGTAGTATGGCGCTCTGAACACTACAATGCCAAGGCCAGCGCCAACTCTCCAACAACTCCTTCTACCGCCCCCTTGACCATGACCCCACCCCAGAGCACCAAACCATCATCTCCCAAACTATCCATGACCTCATCGCCTCAGGTGACCTTCCACCCACAGCCTCCAACCTCATCGTTCCACAAGCCTGCTTCTGTCTCCTTCCCAAAATCCACAAACCTGACTGCCCTGGTCGACCAATTGTCTCTGCCTGCTCCTACTCTACTGAACTTATCTCCACCTATCTGGACTCCACTTTCTCCCCCATTGTCCATGAACTCCCTAACTATGTCCCTGATATCACCCATGCCCTCTACCTCATTCAGAACTTCCAATTCCCCGGTTCCCAACACCTCATCTTTACCATGAGCGTCCAGTCCCTATCCACCTGCATTCCCCATACAGATGGCCTAAAGGCCCTCTGCTTCTTCCTGTCCTGCAGGCCCGACCAGTCCCCTTCCACTGACACCCTCATCCGCCTAGCCGAACTTGTCCTCACCCTCAAGAACTTCTCTTTCAATTCTTCCCACTTCCTACAGACAATGGGGGTGGCCATGGGCACCTGCATGGGCCCAAGCTATGCCTGCTTCTTTGCAGGTTACATGGAACAGCCCCTCTTCCGTACCTACATTGGCCTGAAACCCCACCTCTTCCACCGTTACATTGATGACTGTCTCGGCGCTGCCTCGTGCTGCCATGAGGAGCTCAAACAGTTCACCCACTTCACCAACACCATCCACCCCAACCTTAAGTTCACCTGGACTATCTCTAACACCTCCCCCACCTTCCTGGACCTCTCTGTCTCCATCTCTGGCAACCGCTGAGAAACCGATATCCATTTCATCCCACTGACTCCCACAGCTACCTAGAATACACTGCCTTCCACTCACCTTCCTGCAAAAATTCATCCCCTATTCCTAATTCCTTCGCCTCCGCTGCATGTGCTCCCAGGATGAGGCATTCCACTCCCGTACACCTCAGATGTCCTCAGTTTTCAAGGAGTGCAACATCCCCCATCAGTGGTCGAGAACGCCCTCGACCGGATCGCCTGCATTTCCCACAACTTATCCCTCACAGCCCTCTCCGCAGTAAAAACCAAAACAGAATCCCCCTCATCCTCACGTACCATCCCACCAACCTCCATCATCCAACGCATCATCCTACGGCACTTCCACCATCTGCAATCCGACGCTTCTCTGACTAAGAGCTGTCATGTTTGTTTGAAGTAAACAAAGACCTGAGCAGTAATTCTGCCTGTAACCCCCCTTTGTTCAGTGACTGATTAATGTCAGTCTCCATGGGCCCCAATTGTGTCACTGGAGGGTTTCCCTCTTCTCTTAATAAGGCACTGTTTTCATCATGTTATCCCATAGTGTCAGTGGCAGACTCACCTCCGACACTAACAGGGATCGGCAGCTCCAGAGATAGGGAGGGGAGAGATCAGAATCTGGGAACAAGAGATTGGAATGTTCTAACAATGGATCAGAATGTGAGAACAATAGGCTGGAATGTTGCAACAATGGACAGGGATTTATCCTGGTCTCTTTACATTCTTTCTTTGGTGCCTGTGTCAGCGTATTGGATGGAGAATCGATTTATGTTATCCAGCACTTCTACTCTCCCATCCTGGTTACTGTTGGAGTCCCTGGTAAGTCTCCCCATCCAATTGCTGATTGTAAGTAACTCAGAGAATGTAAGAACTGAAAATGTTGGAAGTCAGAGTCAGTAGATACAAAGCGTCAAAAGTATAGCAGGTCAGACAGCATCCGAAGAGCAGGAAAGTCAACATTTTGGGCCAAAACCCTTCATTAAGGCTCGGAGTTGGGGGGAGTCCAGAAGTAAATACAGGGAGGGGGTGTCGCTGGGGTAAGGGATGGTGATAGATGGATTCAGGTTGGAGGTTATCATGATTGATCTGTAGGAAGGTTGGAGCGGAGATGTGAGCAGGAAGATTGTCAGGTTAGGCAAGCTCACGGTGGCGAGGCAGTGGGGGAGGGCTGGACATGGGATAAGGCCAAAGGTGGAGGCATTTTGAAACTGGTGAAATCAATATTCAGGGCACTCGGCTGTAGGCTCCCAAAGTGAAATATCAAGTGTGGTTCATCCAATTTCCATTTGGCCTCACTGACAGTGGAGGAGGCCAAGGATAGTTGTGCCACATTTTGTCCTTTTCCAGCTTCACATCGGTTGACGCTGATTATAAACACCTTGTTGAACAGCACTATTGTGTTGGCCACTCATTCTGTCACTGTCTCTGTTTGTGTCGATCCCACTGAGTCTCCTTGAGTTGTTCAGTGGTTCCACCTTATCTGCTGGATCTGCTTTAAACATATCACACAATGCACTGAGATTAATTAAAGCAAAATTGCTGAGTTTGACAGTTCATTTGGGTCAATTACACATTTAGATGGGTTACAACTTTAAGTAAATTGCAGTGTTGGGTCAAATACACTGTCAGATCAATATCAATTTTTGGTCAATTACAGTTTTGGGTCAGTTGCATGTTGTACAAATCACATGTATAAATGACAAATTACAATTGGATCAAGTGCATCTTTTGGATAAATAACAATTTTTTTTATTTGCAGTTTTGGGATGGCCCTTGGGGCTATGGGAACATGCTGTGCAGCGCAGACTAATGTAGCCTTTGGAAAATCATGTAAACCAGTCAGGAACAGCTCTTCACCTTTGAAATCGCTTTACAGAACTGTCTTCTTTTTAATGAGATTGCCAGGTCTTCGTTCACTCCCAGATTCACCATCAATCTCAGTTACCTCACCATTTCTGCCTCCCAATTTCTCCTGCCTCCTGGATCACTCACCCCTCTGCTGATCTTCCTCCCTGCTCTGCCACAAATCAATCTGTGGAACACCTATGTCACTCCCAGTACTGTTGTCACTCCTAACTCCTCTGTCATTTCACACTCCTCTTTGACTTCTGGCCCTGTGGGCACCTTGTGCACAGCTATAACTCCCTTGGCTCTCCCCGTGTCTTGTTTTTCCACACTCCCGACAGCACTGCCAGAGATGTGTTAGTGCCAGCTCCTATGTTACTCTTGTCGCCAGAATGGCACCGGATTTACTCTTATTCCACATTCCATCATCTCCTCGCTGTCCACCACTCAACAAAGCTGACAAATCAATCAGTGCAGCACCTCTGTCACTCCCAGTACTGTTGTCACTCCTAACTCCTCTGTCATTTCACACTCCTCTTTGACTTCTGGCCCTGTGGGCACCTTGTGCACAGCTATTACTCCCAGTTTTGTTCTCAGTGGATACTGCCTGTGACTCCCATCTTATCTGTCACTCCACATTGCCCTGTCACTCCACATTCCCCAACTACCCCATGACTCTCAGCTCTGCTGTTTTTCCTCACTCCCCTGGCACTTCCTGCTCTTTTGCAACTCCATACACCTCTATCACTCCCAGTTGTGTTAAAACTCCATTCTCCCCCGGCACTCCCGACGCTCTCAGAATACCATCTCACAATCATTGTGAGACCAGCCTCTCTGTCACTACCTGCTCCATTGTCAATCCTGGCTTCCAGTCGGACCAAAGTCCACCATCACTCAGCTCCTCAGTCATTCCGGTCATCACGGAATCCTTCCCAGATTCCCTGTCAGCTTCAATTCTCAGCTCTTCTGTTTTGTATTAGAATGTCAGTATTCAACTGTGAGCGATTTTACATGTAACTCCATCTATTCGAAATCAAATTCTTTCTCGCAAACACACCTGCGATGAATCTGTTTTGCCAGTGATTACTTTAATTATTACAATGCAAAAGACAATTTCCATTTGTCTTTTAGTGATGGGGAACGACGTTTTACTCTCACAATGGTTTTCTGCTCCACATTAGGAACTATAAATAAGTGACTGGTGCCTAGTCTCTGGTGATATTAGAATACGTACAATGTGGAAACAGGCCCTTCGGCCCAACAAGTCCACGCTGCCCCTTGGAGCATCCCACCCATGCCAATCCCCCTATAATCCACACACCCCTGAACCCTACAAGCAATTTAGCATGGCCTGTGGCAAGAATTGAACCCAGGTCCCTGGTGCTGTGAGGCCACAGCATTAACCACTGAGTCACAGTGCTGCCCTGAAGTGGAGTGATCTAGTGGATGCTACGTTCACACATTTTTCTCATATCTGTGTATCCACTGTTTCTGGAGTAATTGCACTGTGTGTTTTGCATTTCATGTTTTGAAATAGATCAGACCATTTCTTTTGTGAATTCAGATACAAATCACTGAATTTAAAAATCACAGCAGGTTTTTAATTAAGTTGATAAGTTTTCCTGTTGGCTGATGAATAATGATTTTCCTTTACCTTCCTTACAGGTAACGTAATAACAATTTTCACACTGCTTTTTAGAAACTGTGGGCTGTCTAAATGTATCCTTCATTACCTGCTGGCTATGGCCATCGCGGATCTATCAGTCATTATTCTTGACCTGATACTGAGACATATTCCGATTGTTTATTCACATTTCCAATCAGTAAATGGTCTGATGCTGTGGTAGCAGACAGCAGATAGATCCTGTTTCTCAAGGAACAGTACTCCCTCTCCCACTCCTCAGATGACATGTCCATCCTGGGCCTCCTACAGTGCCACGACGATGCCACCCAAAGGTTGCAGGAACAGTAACTCATATCCCGCTTGGGAACCCTGCAGCCCAATGGTATCGATGTGGGCTTCACAAGCTTCAAAATCTCCCCTCCACTACAGTATCCCAAAACCAGCCCAGCTCGTCCCTGCCTCCCTAACCTGTTCTTCCTCCCACCTGTCCCCTCCTCCCACCTCAAGCCCCACCCCTATCTCCAACCTACCAATGTCACCCCGCCCCCTTGGCCTGTCCGTCCTCCCTTGACTGACCCATTTCCTCCTGAACCCCCCACCTACACTGACCTTAACTGGCTCCATCCTGCCTCTTTGACCTGTCTGTCTCCTCTCCAACTATTCTCCTCTAACCATCTTCTCTTCACCTCCCCCTCTCTCCCTATTAATTTCAGAATGTCCTTCCCCTCCCCCATTTCTGAAACAGGGTCCAGGCCCATAATGACAGCCTTCCTGCTTCTCTGATGCCACTTGGCCTGCTGTGTTCATCCAGCTCGACACCTTGTTTTCTCAGATTCTCCAGTGTCTGCAGTTCCTACTGCCTCAGTACAGGGTGATTGTCTTGATAATAACAAAAAAAAATCATTGACTTTGAAAATAAAAGCAAAGTGTTGAAAATGCTGGAGATCGGAAATAGAAGCAGAAAATCAGCGAGAAACTCAACAGGCCTGGCAGCATCTGTATCGAGGGAAGCAGTTAACATTTTGAATTCTCATTATACTCTTACTTGGAACTGAAGTGATCGATTTTATGGTGATTGAGAAGTGGTGAGGATGTGAAGTATAACAGATTTTGACTGCTCACACAGCAAAAGGCAGCAGGAATGTGAATGCTAGCACAGAAGATGTATATTTGTGTGCAGCCTTGATCACTTTATCTGATGAAGGGCATGCTGGCTATGGGGAAACTGCAGCAAAGATTTTGTCAATTCATTCCTGGGACAGCAGCACTGATGGATAAAGTGAGCCTGGATTGGTTCGGTGTGTTTTTGCTGAAGTTTTGATCATTGATGTGGGATCAAATAAAAACCACCAAATTCCAATAAGACTCACCAGGGTAATCACAAGAAGTAAATTTCAGACATAAGCCCAGAACGAGGTGCTCAAAGTTTAAGGACACAGAGTAACCCATTCAGCACTAAGCAGAGGAGAAATGCTTTCTCTTAGAGAATGGTGCATTCACAGAAAGTGGTTGATGATGGAACAGTGACTAGTTTCAAGAAGGAGACAGGGATAGTTCTTCGTGCTAAAGGGGTCAAAGGATTTGGGGGAGAAAGTGGGAATAGGGGACGGAGTTAGATGATCTGTCATGACCATACAGAGTGGCAGTGCAGCATTGATAGACCAAATGGTGCACTCCAATTCCTATGTTCTAAATTCCATCAAACTGTATTGAGATGAAAATATAGCTTTTAATGGTCAGTGTTAATCACACACAATGGATCCGAGCAGCGGGTAAACAAACCACCTGGAGGGAAGGCTGTAGAAATAAATTGGAGATGGGGGTTCACTGAATGGGACGGACCATGAACATTGCCATCATTTTTGATTTCGCCCTTCACCCCGCACCTTTTTCTATTCTTACTGAAATTTATTCTCATCCAAACACCATCAACGCTCCCAGTCCATTGGCCAGTCACTGGCTCCATCATCGCTCTCCACACCACATGCTTAACTCACATAAACTTGTCCAGTCTCCATGTCGATCATCATTCTCCACCATCCCACTCCACCATCTCTCCCATCTCATGAGCCAGTCACCATCTCCATCATTACTCTCCTCCCACCGCCCCCATCATTATCATTTTATTGGTTGGTCCCTATGTCCCTCATTGTTCATCTTCACAGCCTGCTATCCCTCACATCCCATTGGCCATACTCCAAATCCATCATTATTAAGCAAGACCTTCAGATGATCACCCGATCTCTTTGGAATGTCACACTGCCCATTATTTCTCTGCTTGCCCACAAACATTGTTGTCCCATCAGGCAGTCTCATATCCCCCATTACCCTCCTTTCTCTTGGCACAATATCGCTAATCCCTTTTTTAATTCATTCAATGGGCACGGTCATCTCTGGCAGGGCCACCAAATATTGCCTGTCCCATGATGCCCTTGAGAATATCATGGGGAGCTGCCTTTTTGAACTGCTACAATCCATGTGCTGTATTTTGATCCATAATGCCCTTAGGGATGGAGTTCCAGGATTTAGAACCAGTGAGAATGAAGAAACAGCAATATGTTTGCAAGGTGGAACGGTGAGTGGCTGGAGTGGGGTGGGGGGGGGGGGGGGGGGAGCGGATCTGGCAGGTGGTGATATGCCTCTGGATCTGCTGCCCTTGTCCTTCGAGATGGAGATGGTCATGGGTTTAGAAGATGACGTCTGAAGATCTTTGGTGAATTTCATTGTGGAGTGCTGACAATGGAGGCCGGGGGAATATTTATCTGGCTTTGTCAGCACACTGTACGTGACAGAAGTGACAGCTTATGATCCTTTGGAATGGGGAGGCTTGTGGGGTGGTAAGTGTGGTCGATAGTAACCCTGATATAGAGGTTCCAGTGTTGGATTGGGGTGGACAAAGTCAGAAGACACATGATGCCAGGTTATAGTTCAACAGGTTGTTGTGAAATCACAAGATGTTTTAGCATTGCTCCTTTGTCAATGACTTCACCTGATGAAGGAGCAGCGCTGTGAAAGCTTGTGATTTTTGTCAATGTCGGCAATCTTTGAGAGACACAAAATGGCTGGCAGCTAAACCGTCCCTCCAGACCTGCACAAAATGGCTGACAGGTGGTTATACAGACGTAAAAGCCTGCTCCAGCATTTAGGTGAGACACAATGGTACCTTTGAGAAAGGGTTATCCTGAGGCAAAAGGCAGCCTTGCATAAATGACAGCTGCAAGAAGATTTGTTAGAGACAATTTGTTAAGAATCCTCCAAGGACAGAACCGAGTTATTTCAGACAAGGAGTGTAAATCATCCCAGAAGACAGTCAGCCGAGCTCATCATGCAGCTGTGAAAACAGCAGGTAAGGGTCTTCTGTTGCAACTAGTTGCTTCTTTGAAATTATTCACCAGATTAAGAAATAGGTTAAAGGGTTGTCAGATAATGAGAGACAGATTTCAATACACATATATAACAACATGCAAAGAGGGAAAAGATTCAAATACAGATGTGGTAATTAATTAGTGTCAGGAAACTTTACTTTACCACAAAAGGAATGTCTGGTGTAGCCTGTAAGAAACAAAAGTGCTCGCAACTCATTCGCCAAAGAGTGCGAACAGTAGGAGTATTTATAAATCTTTACATACAACTAACTTTACAATAGAAGTTAATATTACAAGTTAAAGCAGTTATGGCGAATCAGCTGTCTTTTGTATTTTTTATATATAATTAGAACAATGGGAAAATGTAAGAGGCGTAACAGACTATGATAAAGATAACAATTGAATACAATGAACAACAGAAGTCAGACAGTCCTTCGAGATGAGCAAAACTGGGACATATCCAAATGAGTACAGCCTTTTCTGAATCTGTATTAGATCATTACTAATTAACCCATTCTGCTTGACATGGAATGGATGGAGGGAATTTTTTTTTAAGAAGTTGGAGACACTGAATGCTGAACCTGTTTGCAAACTTTCAACTGCACAGCACAGGGATGAAAGGGGCACCCTCAACCCATCAAGCCATTCATCAATAACACAGCTCACTGTTAGGGATGTATTGTGGAAACATTGAAGTTAATTGGTCATTGCGAATTCCAAAACATAAAAACTATTTGTGACTTTGAGGGAATAAAGCAAGTTTGAATTTGGATAAATGTACAAAGAGACATCAAACACCCACGATGAGTTGTCAAGTTGTCAATGTACTGGAGCGGACCTCAGATGTAGACCGATACAACATCTGACCAATTGACTTGGAACAGCACAAAAACACAGTTTAAATGATAAGACCCTGACACATCGTCTATTCAGAAACTGACCTTAAAGCAACACAAGTAGTTTCAGTGAACGGGGCTGGGAAACATAATCTAAAGGTAGAGCCTGATGATCATGAGACCTGGATTGTTTCATACCACAAAACCACAGCTAAGTGGGATGCTTACATGTGGAAGAAGTGTCACTCTGTGATAAAATCATTCACAAAACTAGCAAAATAAAGAAGCAAATTGAAGAAGTATCCTCAAGACGGATACAGATGAAGAATGCTGGAGAAATTTTGGGGACATGTGTGAAGTTATTTTACTGCTACTGGGAGAGGTGATTTGTGGATAGAAAACTGCAGGATAAAAAAAATACACTCAGATTAGCAAACTTGAATCTGGAATATACAAATTGTACAAATACTTTAATGTAATTAAAGTGTAAGCAATATTCTGGTCACCTCAGTGATGTGGCATGATTGGAAAAGAAGAAAAAAGTTCCCATTAAAAGGATAAGACAAATCTTTAGATTAATAAACTATTGCAGGATGTTTCCCGAAAATTACAGTCAACTAGCCGGAACCCTGCATGACCTTATGAAAGGGGGAGCGATCTAGCCAGAGAGAATTGAATGGGGACCAGAGCAAGGGATTGCCTTTGTTCAAATCAATCAGACACTGACCTCTGCACCAGCACGAGGACACCCTGATTTGGAAAAAATTATTCTCACCTCTTTCGCAGTGAAAGCAAAGGCAATCAGTCTGCAGGAGTGTTACAGGGACATGGAGACAAGCTCATGCCTGTGGGATTCTACTCAGGTGAAATGCGTCTGTTCATGATGGGACAAGACTCAAATGTGATTGAGCTATCCAATATGCTACCTGGGCACTAATGAGATCCTCCGCCATGAAACAGCTGGGGAGGGCAATATTACATTCCCCACACAGGATAGTCCAGCTATTCGAAGCTGGCGAACTGTGGGGTGTTACAGACACTCAGTGAGCCAAATGGGAAGCTCTACTGTTGCCAGGAGACATGCAGCTGGTCGTGGTTAAAGACAACAGAGAGAATCCAGCGAGCTCGATGAATCAGGAAGGAGACACACATGGAGCAGGAAGAAGAGAGACAGTGACGAGTCAAGGAGAAGCCGTTAGAGGGGCCAGATGGGAAATGCACGTATTGCCAAGCTACTGTTGGGAAAGCCCAAAGGGTTAACATCTACTCAGACTGAAGGTATACCTTTGGTGTCGCCCACAACTACACGATGGCATGGGCAAGACAAGGTTATGTTACCTTGAGTGGTCGTGTAATTCAGCATAAAACCCCAAGTCAAGGGCCTAGCGGCTGCAGTGAATAAACCAAAAAAGACTGCGTTAATTAAAATTAAAGCACACACAAGGATACACACACCAGAGCAGAGAGGAAACAACTATACAGGCAGCACAGTTAAAGCAATGTTAGAACAGGAAGTGATAATGGTAGCAGCTGTGAAGAAGCAAGAAGCTAAAGGTGATGAATGGGACAGTGTTCGGTTACAAGCATCAACCAGTTTAGAAGATAGATCAGTACAGGCAAAGGACGGGACAGAACTGGGAGCAGATGATATGAGGAGGAAGGAAGGGAAGGTGGTACCTCCCACATTCTGCCAACAGACACAATGCAATGTTCACCATGGACCAGGGAGAGATAAAGTGATCCAGCTAATCTCTAATTGCTGGTGGAGGAAAGGAATGGGAAGAGACATATTACATTATGGCAGAAATGCATTAAAATCAAAATGACCCATCAGCCCTGTCCACGTGACCATGGGAACACATCCAAATGGACCTTGTAGGACAACGCCCACAAACTCAGAATAAGAAATTCTGTCTGCTCGTGTTTGACCAGTTTACCCGATGGGTAGAAGCTTTCCCCACAAACGGCTCTACTCCAGCCTCGGTGGCAAAAACACTGGCAGCTGAAATAATCCCCAGGTTGGGGCAGGGGTGGGGGGGCAGGGGCTTCCCCTGGAGCTGGACTCAGACCAAGGGACCCACTTCACAGGGAAGTGCCTGAGAGAAGCGTGTAAACTCTTGAGAATATAATGAAGTATTATATCCCCTACCAGCCACAGAGCTCGGGCCTGGGAAAGAGAATGAATAGAATGCTTCATGATGCTCTGAGCAAGGTAATGGTAGGAGAAGGAGTTAAATGGACTCTATCCCTACCGACCATTTTGATGGCCCAGGGAGCAATGCCTTCGAGGGCCTCTGGACCAACACCAAAGAACAAGGAACATTACAGCACAGGGACAGGCCCTTCGGCCCTCCAAGCCTGCCATGACACATTTTGCTCTTCCATTTTAAAACTGTCTTCACTTACAGGATCCGCGTCCCCCTATTCCTTTCCTGCTCATGTATTCATCCAGGTGCTTCTTGAATGCTGCTGATGTATTTGCTTCCTTCAACTTGCCTGACAACATGTTCCAGGCAAGTACCACCCTTTGTGTGAAAAACCTAACTCGCACGTTTCTTTTAAAATTCCCCCTTTGCACCTTGAACCTGTGTCCCCTGGTAAATGATCTCTCCACCCTGGGAAAGTCCCTCATACTTTCCACTCTGTGTTATTCACAAACTTGTAAACTGTTACCAGTCACCCCACAACTTCCTGAGTTCCATTGAAAACAAATCAAGTCGTGTCCAATATTTCTTCAACGGTAGAATCCCCCATACCAGGGAACATTCTGGTAAATCTTTCCTGTACACTCTCCAAAGAATCCACATCCTTCTGGTAGTGTGATGATCAGAATTGCATGCAATATTCCAAGTTTGGCTGAACTGAAATTCTACAAAGCTGCAGCATAACTTCCCTATCCTTATACGCAGTGTCCCTTCCAATGTTGGTAAGCATGCCATCGGCCTTTTTTACTACCTTCTCTATTTGCGGTGCCACTTTGAGTGATCTGTGGACCTGCACACCCAGATCCCACTGCAAATCAATACTCCAAAGAGTTCTGTCATTCACTGTATTATTTCCACTAGTACTGAACCTTCCAAAATGCATCACCTCATGTTTTTCAGGGTTAACCTCCATCTATCTTTTTTCTGCCTATGTCTCCAACTGATCTATATCCTACCGTGTCCTTTGACAATCTTCCTCATGATCCGTAATTCCACAAATCTTTGTATCATCTGCAAACTTGGAAATTAGACCAGCTGCACTTTCCTCCAAGTCATTGATGTAGACAATGAACAGCACAGGTCCCATCACTAGTAATAATTTCTCTTCCACCGATGTGTGACTGACAGGTCTGTAATTTCCAGGATTATCCCTGCTACCCTTCTTAAACAATGTGACAACATTGGCTATTCTCCAGGCCCCTCGGACCTCACCTGTGTTCCAAAGAGGATACAAAGCTGTGTGTCAATGCTCCACCAATTTGTTCTGTTTCCTCTCTCAATATTCTGTGATAGATCCCGTAAGGACCAAGGGGCTTATCTACCTCAATACTTTTTAAGATGTACAACACCTCTTCCTTTTTAATAGCAACTTGATTTAGAGACTCGACACTCCTTTCTCTGAGGTCATCCTCCACTAATTCCTTCCCTTTGCTGGATACTGTTACAAAGTATTCAGGGGTTAGTACCTCACATCCCTCTTCTGGCTCCACACTTGGATTTGCCTCTTTGTCGTTGAATGGACCAACCGTTTCTCTGGCCACCCTCTTGTTTTTAACCATGTGCAAAAAGCCTTAGGATTCTCCTTAATCCTATGTGCTAACTTTTCATTATCACTTTTAACTCTTCTCATTCCTTGTTGAAATTCTTTCCTACTTTGATATACTTTGGTACTTGCTGATTAGAGAGCGGGACTCAGGAGGTCATTTCATTTAACCACTCCTTTACAACAGATTGAGGGTGAAAGGCAGGTTATACCACTTTTCACACTTCTTTTAACAGATTGTAGGGTGAAGCGAGCCTCTCTGAGTGTTTTAGTTTTAGTTATCGGGGTGGGGGTCAACCTCTGCTAGAGAACACACTGGGGCTCGTGTCCAGGATCTGGCTGGTGCATATATAGGACCTGAACAGATCTGAATGGGTTTGGTAGATTTGATAACATCTGGGGTATAAAGTGTCCCAAGAGACTTGGGGACTAGTGCCTGAGAAAACCTTAGTGAGTAGTGTAAATTCTGATTAATTTCTGTTGCTTGTTGTCGGTTAAATCAAAAGTGGGGAAATGGCTCTTAACTTTGCTCAAGAGGTTTAGGGGATTTGAATATGCCTCCCAAATTTACCAAGAAAGTTTAAAAAGACATGGACATAAAGAAATGGAGAAACACTTAGAATTCTCAGACAGGCTAGAATTGGTTCTAACTTGGGATAACAGGAAAGTTGAAATTGTAAAGGATTCGCTCAATCACTTATGTATACCAGAGAAAGAGCAAATTGCAGTGGGGTTAGGAAAAAATAAATTGCAAATAAGACAACTGAAGTTAGAAAGTGAAATTAAAAGGCAGGAGTTAGAGAACAAAGGAAAAGAAAGGGAAAGAAGAGCCAGGGCAGAAGAGGAAGAAAAGGGAGTGAAACGGTTTGAGTTATGGTAAGAAGTAGAGGAAAGGCAAAAAGAAAAGGAGAGAAAATTTGAACTTCACAAGTTGCAAGTTAAGTAGGATAGCCAACTTAAAATGATGGCAATGAAGAAAGTACAGCGGCTTCATGAGGAGAAGGGTGATGATAAGTAAACCCAGCATAGCCAAAGACCTGACAGGAATTTATACAAATATGTTAAATCATCACCAAAATTTGGTGAAAAATATGCAGAAACCTTTTTCATTTCCTTTGAAAAATTGGCTGAAAGGACGAATTGGCCAGAGACTGTGTGGTTTCTGTTAATGCAGACTAAATTGATGGGCAGGGCGACTGAGGTGAATACAGGGCTGTGAGACAGGAGACTATAACCATGTAAAAACAGGCTATTTTGAGTGCCCATAAATTGGGACCATAAGCATCTCAACAACGGTTCAGAAATGTAAGAAATGAAGCAGGTCAGACTTTTATTCATTTTGAAAGAGCTAAACAGAATAACTTCGATAGATGCGTGAGAGCCTTGAGGATCGAAGAGACATATGAGGATCTGAGAGACGTTATCATTTTGCAGCAGTTTAAAAACACACTTCCAGACATGACAAGAACTCATGTTGAGAAACAGAAAGTTAAAATAGTGAGAGGAGCTGCAGAGACGGTGGATGAATATGCTTTAGTGCGTAAATCAAAATCCAGCTACCGACAGTAATTTCATTTGATAAGGGATAGACCTTTGGAAAGATAGAGATCCTTCAATGAAAAACAAAAAGTAGATCACACTGGGAACAGCTTGCCACATGAGACAACAGAAACCCAAGAGGGTGAAAAAAAGAAAAAAGACCTCAGGTGTATTCACTGCAATAAGGTAGGATACACAAAGCCACAGAACTGGTGGGTTAAGGTAGCCAACAGCCAAAAGGATGTGGTAGAAGAGGCTAAACCAGTGGGATTAGTTGAGGTAGTGAAGGAAATCACAAGAGAAGTTGAGGAGCTGCAGGAGAGCGCACAGCCTAGTCTCGGACTGGAAAGTTAGATTGTGCCCGATCTTTCCAAAGACTTGAGATGTGTGGTTGAGGTCTACTCAAGTAGAATAGGGGGAATAGGTAAAAAAGTTGACGTATTTGTAGAAGCTAGTCAGTCTCTCATGGTAAGAGGGTAAAATATTTGCATTCCTTATGAATTGTTGCCTGAGAGAGTTGTAACCTTCGGAATAAGTGGAGAGAGAATGAGTGTTCTCTTGTGTAAGGTCAGGCTAGAAAGTCTAATTAAGACTGTGGAAGTGATAATGAGAGCGATTGAAAGAGTGGCTGTTTCAGGAATGCCGTGTGTTCTTGGAAATGATAGAGCCAGATCAAATGTGGCAATGATGCCCATTGAAGCAGAGAGCTCGAAAGAAAACAAAGGAACTGAGGAGTTAAAGGGAAAAAACTTTGTATTTTTTTCTGGACTGTGTTGTGACAAGGTCCCACAGCCATAAGTTAAAAACAAGAAGTGAAAGCAAAAGAGAAAGATGAAGGATTTGAGTCCCAGTTTTCTGACACCCAGTTTGAAGAAATGGTACAGGAAAAACCTCAACAGGGAGAGGATCAGGCAGAAGCGTTTAGTTCTAAAAGATCAATGGAGTTATTACAAAAAGATGAGACAACAAAGAATTTGTATCAGAAAGCCGACTCTGAAAACGAAATGTTATCACCTCAAGGATAAAATGTGATGGATGAAATGGAGCCTCGGCTGGTTAATGCAGATGAGAAATGAGCAGAGACTTAACAGATTGTGTTGGCGGGATCATAGAAACAAATAATTGCGGGTAGCTCACAAATTACCTGCAGGAGGTCATCTCAGAGTCAGGAAGACTCAGGCTCAGACAGAAAAGAATTTCCTTTGGCCTGGATTACATGAGGGTATGGTTGAAGTTTGCTGTACCTGTCATATGTGTCAGATGGTCGGAAAGCCACAGGCAGGAATAAAACCAGGACCTTTGATGCCAATTCCCACATTTGAAGAACTATTCATGTGAGTTATCATTGATTGTGTAGGTCCCCTCCCTAAAACCGAAACTGGGAACCAGTGTTTGCTGACCATAATGGACCTGTTTACCAGATTTCTGGAAGAAATTCCATTACGGAATGTCAAGGCAAAAAGAAGTTGCAGACGTCTTCCTCGCTTTCTTTTCCCGTTATAGATCACCCATGGAGATTCAGTCAGACCAAGGGTCTAATTTAAGGAGGTCATGGATAGTTTAGGCATCAAACACTTGAAATCAAGTGTGTACCGTGCTGAATCCGAGGGAGCATTGAAAAAGTGGCATCAGACCCTCAAGACATTGCTGAGAGCTTATTACCAGGATTTACATTATTTACCATTGGAGATACTCCAAATGAACTCAGTGAACTCCCTTTGAATTGACACTTGGACACCACGTAAGACGGCTTTGAAAATTAAATAAAGATAAGTTGATGTGGCCTCAGGCAGGCGTCTCACTGTTGGATTATGGACCTGAGGCAAGAGAAAGATTAAACAGAGTAGGTGAAGTAGCAAGGCAATATTTGAAGCTGAAACACCATCCAAAAACTAAACAAGAATGCAGATCATAAATCAGAAGTTTGTGTATTTGCCCATGTGGATAATAGAAGAGATCAGAATCCCTATGGTGAGAAAACAGGCCCTTTGCCCCAACAAGTCCACACCAACCCTCAGAGCATCCCTTCCCCCTATACCACACCTAATCTACAAACCCTTAAACACTGCAGGAAATTTTAACATGGCCAATCCACACAGCCTGCGCATCTTTGGACTGTGGGAGGAAACCGAAGCACTCGGAGGAAGCTCACACAGACACAGGGAGAATGTGTAAACTCCACACAGACAGTCCCCGAGGGCGGAATCAAACTAGGCAGCAGTGAGGCAGCAGTGCTAACCACTGAGCCACCGTGCCACCCCAAATGTATGATAATGTATGAGTGCAGTTGCCAGTGATACTTGACCCCTTCCAAGCAAGGTTCAGGGTTACCTGTTAAATTGAGAAGAATTATGTCAGGTGAATTATCTGGTAAAGGTGCCAGAGTGGTAAAATGTAATTGTATTGGGTATGTCATATGAACTTGCTGAAACCTGACGATGTCAGGGCAAGAGAACCAAAGAAAGAGGTATTAGTTCCTGTCATTCAAAGCAAGAAGTCAAATCCAGATGATGTGGTTTTTGATGTGCCTCAGATAAGTTGAATAATGAGGAAGTTCTTAAAGAACTAGATAGGACAGGAGCTATCTGTCCCAGGAACAGAGAACTGAAGTTGCAGCGCAATGAGGGCATCAGTGGAAATAGAATGGGGGAGGACTGATGACATAGTAGATGAGATTGATGTAGGGAATGCTGTTCTGATACAACAACACTCCTACAGGCTTAATCCTCTCAAAGGAGCACACATACAGAAAGTAGTGGAAGCAATGCTTCAAGGAGATATTATTGAGCAAAGTCAAAGCGAGTGGCATTTGTCGGTCATGTTGGTTCCCAAACCTGATGGTACCCAATGGTTCTGTCAATTATTGGAAGGTCAATGCTGTGAGTAAATCAGACTCATACCCAGTTGCAAGAGTGGAGTACCTTGTGAAAAAGGTAGGACAAAGAACTTCTACACAGTATTGTATGCAGTTTTGGTTACCACATTACCAGAAGGATGTGGAAGCTTTGGAAAGAGTGCAGGGAAGGTTTACTGGGGTGTTGCCCAATCTCAAGCACATGAGCGATGAGGAAAGGTTATAAAGATTGGGATTGTTTTTCACTAGAAAGATAGCAGCTGAAAGGAGATGTGATCAAGATCTACAACATTATGAGAGGCATAGACAGAATGGAAATTCAGAGGCTTTTTTCCCAGGGTTAATGTTTCAATTATCAGGGGACACAGATTCAAGTTGAGAGGCCAAAAGTTGAAGGGAGATAGAACATAGAACATTACAGCGCAGGACAGGCCCTTCAGCCCTCGATGTTGCGCCGACCTGTGAATCCAACCTGAAGCCCATCTAACCTACACTATTCCATTGTAATCTGATGTTTATCCAATGACCATTTAAATGCCCTTAAAGTTGGCGAGTCTACTACTGTTGCAGGCAGGGCATTCCAAGCGCATACTACTCTCTGAGTAAAGAACCTACCTCTGACATCTGTCCTATATCTATCACCCCTCAATTTAAAGCTATGTCCCCTCATGCTAGCCATCACCATCCGAGGAAAAAGGCTTTCACTGTCCATTCTATCTAACCCTCCAATCATCTTGTATGTCTCTATTAAGTCACCTCTTAACCTTCTTCTCTCTAATGAAAACATCCTCAAGTCCCTCAGCCTTTATTCATAAGACCTTCCCTCCATACCAGGCAATATACTGGTAAATCTCCTCTGCACCCTTTCCAATGCTTCCACATCCTTCCTGTAACGTGGGGACCAGAACTGTACGCAATATTCCAAGCGTGGCTGCACCAGAGTTTTGTACAGCTGCAACATGACCTCACGGCTCCGAAACTCAGCCCCTCTACCAGTAAACTCGAACACTCCGTATGCCTTCTTAACAATCCAATCAGCCTGGGTGTCAACTTTCAGGGATCTATGCACATGGTCACCAAGATCTCTCTGCTCATCCATACGACCAAGAATCTTACCATTAGCCCAGTACTCTGTATTCCTGTTACTCCTTCCAAAGTGAATCACCTCACACTTGTCTGCATTCAACTCCATTTGCCACCTCTCAGCCCATCTCTGCAGGTTACCTTTGTCACTCTGTAACCTGCAACATCCTTCCACACTATCCACAACTCCACCTACTTTAGTGGCAACCACAAATTTACTAACACATCCTTCTACGCCCTCATCTAGGTCATGTATAAAAATGACAACAGCAGTTGCCCCAAAACAGACCGTTGCTGTACATCACTGGTAACTGTACTCCAGGATGAACATTTCCCACCAACCAGCACCCTCTATCTTCAGGTCAGAGCATGAATTGAAAGCCATAGTGTAAGGTGACAGGGGAAGCCTGAAGCATGACACACTGGGTGAGCTGATGAAAATAAAGTGGTGAGCAGTTGTTCAGACGGCAAGGAGATGTCTGGTCTGTTTAGCCTCCTTCAGCACAGAACCTACCCCACCACACCTCCACCCTTATCAAACCATCTCTGCAGTTCCAAATCATGGCCATTCATGTACCTTTCCATGTGCCTTGATGTCATCAGTAACTTGAAATCTCCTAATCTCTGCCTTGATATTCGAGCACCCACAAGTTGCCTGGGGCACAGCATTTCAAAAATTCATCATCCTCTGAGTGAAGAGGTTCATCCTCATCTCAGTCCAAAATGGATTTTCCTTTATTCTGAGAAGGTTCTCGGGTACTCACCCACAGGGCCAGAGAAATATCCTTCCTGCACTTACTGTCAATGTGTTTCAGCATTTTGGAATTTTCATGGATATTACTCAATTCATCTAACTCCAGATATTCCAGTCTTCCTCATCAGTAAGTAAGGGGGCCAAACCTGTAGGGGCTTAGACAGTTCTAAATTCTCTGCTCATCACACAGTCAACACTCTTCATGTGATTGCCTCTCTTCCTCAAAACTCCAGTGAGTACAGTCGTAATTTGCTGAATCTTTGTGCCATCGCCAATTCTTCCACACTGGGATCACCCTTGTGAACATTTCTGATCTGCCTCCAATGAAATGATATCTCTTCTTTTCTCAGCAGCAGCTTTCACATTTTCAGAAAGACATCCCTCCTCTTATACTACAACCCTCTTGAAGTAATGGCCAACATTCCATTAGTTGTTATGATTACCTGCTAGCTTTCTGCATTTTGTGCACATGTGCCCCCAAATCCCCTTACACTGAAGCTTTCTGCAGTCTTTCGCCATTAAAATGTTACTCTGTTCTGTTACTCTCGCTTCCAAATCGAACAACTTCACAGTTTCTCGCATTCAACTTCTCCTTCAACTCTTTCCTGTTCATTTTGAACATGATGTCCAGTTGCCAGTTTTGAACTGCGACGGACAGGGTCAAAAGTCATGCAACAGCAGCTTTTACTGCAACAGGTTTGTAAATAAGCTTATGTCTTCAAATGAACCTGTTGGATTATAACCTGGTGTCATGTGATTTTTGATTTTAACTCGTAAACAGGATGGTGACAGCAGACTTCCCAGATCGTTCAATCCGAGATGTTGAGCTGTGCTGAGCATTTCTCTTACAATGCATTGTGTCCCCTATGACAATTGTTCATTTTTGACACTTGGACTCAGCGGAAGATTCTATGCAATGCAAAATGAGGTTAGGTGAGAGATTTGAGATAACAAGGTGTGGAACTGGTTGTACACAGCAGGCCAAGCAACATCAGAGGAGCAGGAAAGCTGACTGCCCATGATATGTTGAGCTCCCTGATTACATCTACCCCTCTGGCAATACTACCCCTGACATGATAACTGCTCTGACATGGCTAGTCCTGACACACCAACTTCTCTGACACAACGATGCTCCGAACACACATTAACCCTACAATAACTACCCCCTTCGTATACCTTCTTACCTGACAGAACTACTTCCTTGAGTTGAAACTTTTCATCATGTTTGTAGTGTTCTCTAAATTTGCGTTGACCAAAGGACTGAAATGCAAAAAGGCCAACAATCCAAAGGGATAGAGCAACAATTTCTCCAGCATCATAAGAGGGTGCTGCTCGGCTGGACGTGAGAGGAGTTGGAGCTTTGAATGTAAACTGTTCGTCTTCATCCACTGATGGCTCGGGTCGGGACTGTGGAAGGTGACCTCACAGGGTACTGTTTGGATGTTCCAGCAGTTTGCAATCACCCTCACATTCCCGAGCTTACTATTTTACAAGTAGGATTCTAACTCAGAGGCAGGTGGCGGGGGCGGGGTCGCTTCTGGATGGCCCCAGGAAGCTGCTGCTCGGATGGATAGACTCTCTGGAAAATTCCAGTTTAACTCGCTGCATTCCTTCAGCAGATAGCTTTTGCTGATGGATTTCTGCTGAAAGCAAATGGGGTATTCAGTATGCCTAGGAGTGGTCCCCAAAACGTTTCTCTTTACACACTGACAGAAAATTCTACAGTCTGCTATTAGGTTCTCAGCAATTTCACTCTCATTCTCTATTCCCCACCTTAGCAATTGCCCTATTGCTGACTTCGAAACTTTACCCAACCCTTAGGTCTACTGTTTTCATCATCAATTTGTGTGCCACCTTTTTGCATCTCATGCTATCACTAACTTCTCTTTTAAATCATCACTGTTTCCTCTTTTTGTATTCTTATTCCAAATTGGGACATATCATTTTTGTAGTTCACCCATTCACTCCTTAAATGTTTGCCACTGCCTATCCACTGTCATTCCTTTCTGTGATATTTCCCAATCCATCTTAGCCAACTCACACCATAAACTATCGCAGTTTCCCTTCTCAAGATTCAGGACTCTCATCTCAAAACCAACTCCTTCACTCTCAATCTTCATACAGAATTCTATCATATTGTGGTCGCTTATCCCTAAAGGGGTCTCCCAGAACTATATTACCAATAATTTCTTTCTCATTTTGGAACACCCAGGGAAATGTGGCCTGTCCTTTAGTTGGCCTACCCTTCAGTTGTTTCATCAATCTATTAGCTCAAACAATATGCAGATTAATGTCACACATGAATACAACTATTCCTTTACTGCATGCAGTTCTGATTTCCCGTTCAATGTCATTCCTAAAAGGACCATGCCATTTTGATGGTCGATAAACCACCCCAAGAATCTTTTTGTGCCTGTTGGTATTTCGTAACTCTACCCAGATTCTGCATTGTCTGAGCTCATCAGTTTCCTCAACATTGAGTTTATATCCTCTTTAACCAGTAATTCAACTCCACTGCCTTTTCCATTTTGGCTGTTCTTCCCAAATACTGAATACCCTCGAATAGTCAGTTCCCACCTTTTCCCCCTGCAGCCATGTTTGTATAATCCCAATGAAATCATACCCATTTACATCCATCTGTGTCATAGTTGCAGGAGTTCTCCATGCAGCCCTTCAAGCCTGTACCACCATTCAGTACAATCATGGCTAACCAAGCCATTTCAGTATCCCAATCCTGCTTTTTCTCCATATCCCCAACCCATTTATCCACAAGGACCATGTCAGTCTCCCTCTAGAGTCTATCTAATGAAATGCTGTCAGCAGCTTTCTGTGGTAGAGAATTCCACAGGTTCACAACTCTCTGAGTGTAGACGTTTTCCCTCATCTCAATCCTGAATGGTTTACCCCTTACTCTCAGACTGTCACCCCTTAATCCCGACTTCCCCAACATTGGGTACATTCTTCCCACATCTCGCCTGTCCAGTCCCATCAGGATATTATATACTCCGATGAGATCCCCTCATTCTTCTAAATTCCAGGGAGTACAAGACCAGTCGATCCAATATTTCTTCACGTCATTCGTGCCAATAGCAGCATTGAGGCTCTCACACTAGGAGAACAAAACTGCACACAATACTCAAGCTTTGGCTCCTCCAAGGCACCGTATAACTGCAGCAAGACATCCCTAAGCTTCCTTTCAAATCCTCTTGCTTTGAAGGCCAGCATGCCGTTAGCATTCATCACAGCACAGACAGAGGTCATTCAGGGCATCGTACCTATATTAGCTGTTGTAGAGAGTATCATTGCCGAGTGCTGGATATCATAGCTAATACAGAGTCGTGGCTCAAGAATGGCAACTTAATGTCCAGGGGACAGATACCACAGGAAATACAGAAACGGCAAGGTGGGAGGGGGGCGGAATATGACATTTTGGGACATGACATCGGACCTGGAAGGATGACCCCAAGGAATGTGAAGACAAAGGCCATCGTGGAACTTCTAAAGCCATCCTTGATGAAAGAGGTGCTTCGGTTTTTGTGACTAAACGGATTCTACCGAAAAGTTTGTGCCGAACTTTAGGAGCGTAGTGGCACCGCTGAAAAATTTGTTCAAGAAGAACGTGAAATTTTGGGAGACAGAACAATGACAGGAGGCATTTGAGAATTTAAAAGCCATATTAACCACTGCACCAGTTTTAGCTGTGCCAAATTTCTTCAAGTCCTTGAAAGTCATGATTCACACCAGTGATACAGGGGTTGGAGCTGTGTTGATGCAGAAATATGATGGTAGAATTGAAAATCCAATTGGATATTTCTGAAAGATATTCATCAGAGAAAATACTCCATCGTTGAAAAAAAGATTTATTGAGTTTTGTACTGGCCTTGCAACATTTTGTGAACAATATTTCAGAGATGGTTGTGTATACAGACCACAATCCTCTCACTTCTTTGGAAAAGTTTAAGGACAAATATATGAGACTACTTGATTGGAGTTTTATGTGATAGGCTTTTACAAATTGTACATGTTGCGGAATGGAAAAATGCTACTGTAGATGTGTCATCGCAAGTTTAAAAGAAAATGTGCAGAAAAGTTAGAACTGGTGCAGTCTCGTGTGTTATATATGTGTACAATTAGTCGGAAAGGTATAACTTAGTACTGAGCTACGTATTCTGTGGCAAGAGCATTCAGATTTTTTAAAAATTGAAGCCATCTTCTCATCATGATGGTTATTTTTTTCTTAGTCGGGGAGGTTTTGGGAAGTTGGGTAGAGATTCCATGAATTGGAAGGCAGGAAGTTAGAATTTGTTGCTAAAAGTGATCATGGGGAAAAGAATACCATAGTCCCTTTAAGAGTTTGTGCTAGGTCTCTGCTCAGAAGTTGATAAATGCAGGGGCACAGAAAGTGTCTGAGTGGAAGCATTTTGTACAGAACTACTAAGCAGCACTTTTTCCAAGACAACAAGTTTGAATTTGGCTAATTAACTTCAACAAAGCACCGAGAGACAGAAAGCCAGGAAAATTTAAACCTGATTTCCATTTCTGAAAAAGGCTCTGGACCTGAAACGTCAGCTTTCCTGCTGCTCTGATGCTGCTTGGCCTGCTGTGTTCATCCAGCTCTACACCTTGTTATCTAAAATTTAAACCTGATTCTGTTGACAGCCTGAAACCAATAATATTGTGAGAATTCGTTGCATCATCAGTGGTACTTAAGAAAGTGTTTCTTTGTGAAAATCAGCAGGGAGCGTGATCGAGCCAACTGCCATAAGACAACACCTTTCACTCTCAGAGAAAGCTTATCTAATTTATAGATACCATGGTTGTTTCGCTAAATGTCCTCACACAAACAATGATACAAAGTCTTCTGGAAAGAACGATTATCAGGAGAACAACTGCAGAAAGCAGGACGTTACAGGAGACAGCCTCTGTGAATTTAGAAAGATAAAGTTTTAATTTATTGTGTTCTTAATAATTGGATTTATTAAGTGGGACTTGTGTTAATTTGAACAGCATTCCAATTAAATTTAGTTAAGGAGTATTTAGCATCAAAGCGGGAAATTATTCGGATTGGTAGAATCTCTTTTAATTAGTTCATTGTTAAGATTAAATAAATAAATGTCACTTGTTATTTATGAAGTGGATCAGGGATTTCCTTTCCTTTAACCATTAATTTGACAAATTACAAGGGGAAATGACAAGCCTGTCTGCGTGTTTTGGGGGTCGGAGGGACCTCCACTCCTGGAATAGCAGATTTGGGTTTATGTCGTTTTCGAGGTCAGAGGGGTTTGAACTGTTCCCTCTCCAAAACACTCTCACGTGAGTGCGAGGCTGCCCTGGTCACATTGCATTTGCTGATCAATTTGCAACACCTAAATGTCTCACTGACTGCTCACAACTGCCATGTGGCAGCACCTTCTACAGCAGCAGTCCAGTGCAATCAACCAAACTCTGATTTCAAAGAGCACAGAAGGAGCTGATTTGACCCAAAGAGCTGCTGTTTGTGGTTGTTCTCTCCGCAAACATCCTCTAAGTCATGCCCCTCTCGGAGGTCAGGTGGGAGAGGAAGACAGATGTTTGTGAGGATGTGTGCTGGGGGTGGGGGCATGTGCTGGGATGGGCATGGAACAGAGAGCAGCTGGGATGAAAGGTGAAGGAAACAGTTTAAATTGTGACCACAAATCTATCCACTATTTTAAGGTCACCTCCTGAACTATTCAGGAATGTAGATTGTCAGGCCTTTAGAATTTATGAGCCTTCAATCCCATCAATTCCTTCAAAACAATTTCTCTTCTAACACAGACTCACTTCTGTCTCTCCATCTTACTAAACACTATTTCCCCATCATTTTCAGTAATTGTAAAGACAGAGTGAAATATGGATATAGTTCACAGACATTTCCATGTTCTCTGTTTTAAACTGACAGGGCTGCAATTCGACAGTATCCAATTAACCAGAGGCTACTAACAACCAGGGTCCCACAGAGGAACTTAAACTTTGGGGCAATGAAAAGACATAACTTATATGGGCCTCAGAGGGTGCATCCTGTTCAACAGACTTCAGATTTAAGGACCATATTCCCTCTGGAGAAAGCCCTTGTTCAAAGGTCTCCCGGTTCCAAACTTTCTCTCTTGATCTTCAAGTGGACAAAAATAAATTCCCTTGGGAAAAAAGAGAGAGCAGTGGTTGAAAGGCAAACAGGACAAGCTTTATGGAGACAGAGCACAGCAAGATCAGAGGTTTCTTCTTCCAGTGACTCAGCAAATTTCTCAGCAATATCCAAACACACACATATCAGGCAATGAATTGAGTTTTCATGGCAGAGCCTTTGGAAATCTTTGAAATGATAAGTTATCTAATTACAACAGCCACTGTCTGAAATGATGGCATTTGAACAGTTGTTGCATAGTAAGATCCCACATGCAACAATTGTATCAACAGCCAGGTTATCTGATCTTCTTTCCCGTCTGTGATGATGGTTAAATTTAACTATTTCCTTTGACCCCAGAACCTAATTGATCATCTAAAATGCCTCTCCCTCACTCTCCTGTTTTTCCTGCTTTCTCAATTTTTCAGATCTTTCGTTCAGTGTCAAATTTTCTCATCCTGCCCTTTTCACAACCACATTAAACCTCAGGGCCATAGAGAGACACAACTCATGTGGATAAAATAGTATCAGAGATAATGGGAACTGCAGATGCTGGAGAATTCCAAGATAATAAAATGTGAGGCTGGATGAACATAGCAGGCCAAGCAGCATCTCAGGAGCACAAAAGCTGACGTTTCGGGCCTAGACCCTTCATCAGAGAGGGGGATGGGGAGAGGGAACTGGAATAAATAGGTCCGCCTCCCCGCTCTCCCTATTTATTCCAGTTCCCTCTCCCCATCCCCCTCTCTGATGAAGGGTCTAGGCCCGAAACGTCAGCTTTTGTGCTCCTGAGATGCTGCTTGGCCTGCTGTGTTCATCCAGCCTCACATTTTATTATCATGTGGATAAACTCTAGTTTATCCCTCTGGAAGTTTCTCCTGTTCGCGGTTTTCCTGGCTCCAAATGTTTTGGATCTTCACATTCCAGCTTTCCAATTAAACAATCCTCGAGGTGAAAGAGAAAGGATGAGTTGAAAGGGGGAATGAGAGAACTTTGGAACAAAATTTCGATGCCAGATCCCAGGTTTATCTGCTGTACCTATACTGCACTGTGTGGCACAATGCCACAGCAGCATAAAAATTCAAACAAATCATAAGAGAGCAATTAACAGCAGATTGAGATATTGCTGAACAGACACAGACAAACACACACACACACAATCACAACCAGACTGCCAGAAGTGCTAAACAGGGTCTGAGAATGAATTTGACAATTTCTTGTCCAGATTTATTCTCAGTGAGGTGCTTGCTGACTGCATCCCAGAGTGCCAGTCAATTGCACTCTCTCTCATAGAACAAGCTGTCGAGCTGGATGAACACAGCCGGCCAAGCACCATCAGAAGAGGAGGAAAGCTGACGTTTTGGGTCTGGACCCTCTCAGAAATTTCTGAGGTCGACAAAATCATGAGAGTTATAGATAGTGTGGATAGCAAGAAGCTTTTTCCCCACAGAGTGGGCGACTCAATCACTACGGATCATGATTTCCAGGTGAGAGGGGAAAAGTTGAAGGGAGATATGCGTGGAAAGTTCTTTACACAGAGGCTGGTGGGTGCCTGGAACGCGTTGCCAGCGGAGGTGATAGAGGTAGCCACGATAGCATTATTTAAGACATATCTAGACAGAAACATGAATGGGCAGGGAACAGAGGGATACAGATCTTTGAAAAATAGGCGACAGGTTTAGACAGAGGATCTGGATCGGCACAGGCTTAGAAGGTCAAAGGGCCTGTTCCTGTGCTGTAATTTTCTTTGTTTTATGTTCTTTGTACATATTCTCCAGCATCAGCGGTTCTGACTATCTCTACACTATCTCTCAGTCTGCTCTCTGGGGAGGCTTGTGTCTTATTGAGATGTTAAATGCAGGACAGGAACCTCCCTGGTCAATGAGATGTTAATTCTCGGGCAGCATTTCTTCACCATTTTTTGTTTTCAAACTTTTTTTAAGCTCGTTAGTTATGTCAATGTAGTTTGAAAGTGTTAAACAGTGGTTCCACACGAGCATCTAAGAGCCTTATTGTAGACAGCCCAACACAGTGGATTTGCGAAGACAGTGGGGATATTTGCAGAGGATCTCTCAGGCTTTTCCTGCTGTCATATGGCTCCCAGAAGAGAAGTTTCTTACTCCCTCTCTTCTGCTCCTGTCTCTCTCTGCCCCACACGACATGAGCCATTTCAAGCTTGGCTTTCAATTTTTACTTCCATTCCCCTTCTTCAATATATCAGCAGGGCTTGAGAATTTGAAACATTGATCACATGCCTCCTCTTCAAGCACCACCATTTCCCTGTCTCATATCCCAACTCAGCCGCCACGCAGGACTGGGAAGAACCAACTTTACATTAATTATCTGCCCTGATGAAACCAGTGAGGTTTTTGAACTCATGTATTCTGACTGAAATGTGTGTGTGTGTGTGTGTGTGTGTGTGTGTGTGTGTGTGTGTGTGTGTGTTGGGAGTGGTTGATGGGGAGAACCTGCCTGTCTGTGTGATGCCCATCTGAGTGCAGTTTGAGTGTCAGTAATTTCATGATGTACCCATAATGTTGACAGTCCATGTCCTTGGCCCAGTCATGATCCACAAAACACACTCAATCCCTTACTCTCATTCCCATTCTCTTTTACACACACTACTCCACAAATTCAACACCAAGATCTTTTCTTTGATTCTTTCTGACCTTCTCTGATTCCTGATTAAATTTCTGGTCCTTAACATCCACATGAACAGTTGTCCAAAGCCCATGTGCCATGTCCTGCTCCCAACACAGCATCTGATCCTAATACAATGTGGTATAGGACACTTTCAGTATCCAGGGGGAGGTGAGTCTTGGCCCAGTTGTGCAAATGTTATCTTCCTAAACCTTACATATGCTTCTTTTCTCTTTTGTCTAAATTCATAACCTCACTCATTATGCAAGGGTCCCTTACCTTGCCATCCTTGTCTTTCCTGCTTAAAACAACATGCCAGTCCTGAACTCTCATCAGCAGGTCTTTAAATAGTTCCCACACGTCAAATGTGGACTTGCCTGATAACAGATCCTCCTAACGTAATCTCCCTAGCTCCTGTCAAGTTTAGGGGTTGAGGTTAATTTACATTGAGAATAACAGTTACCAGAATAACAGGTAGTTTCGGAATAACCAAAAATGGAGAGTGAGTTCCAGACTGGAATATAATCGAGAGTTCCAGGGTGGACTATGTACAGATAGCTGGAAGCGAGTTACATAATGAAAATGTGTGGAGGTTTTTGGGGTGGTTTACATTGAGAATAACTGCTACTCGGAACTGAACTACACATTAGAATTTAATCAAGGGGTTTGGTGTGGTTTATATGAGGAATAACAGATGCTCAAGAGTGAGCTCTGGACTGGAATCAAATTGAAAGTTTCAGGGTGTTTTATGCACAGACTCATGGATACCCAGGAGTGAGTTAGAGACGAGAATCTTACTGAGGCAAAGGAAGTTGGATACAGAGAAAAGCTCCTTTAAGACTGTCCTCAACATAAACTTCTAGGACAGGCACATCAGTACAAATCTTCCTCTATGTGACCAGAGAATGGTTGTTTTCCATCTGCTGCTGTACTGCATTGTATGTGTCACAGTGTCAACTCTGAAACATCTTTGGATTCATTGGAATTTAGAAATTTGAGGGAGGATACATTAAAAACATCTAAAATCATGATGGTACTGGACAGGTTAGATGCAGGAATTATGTTCCCAATGTTGGGCAAGTCCAGAACAAAGAATAAGGGGTAAGCCATTCAGGACTGAGGTGTGGAAGAATTTCTTCACTCAGTGAATTGTGAACCTGTGGACTCTTCTACCGGAATGTTTCAGGCAGCAGTTGGGGCCAGTTCATTAGATAGATTCAAGAGGGAGCTGGACATGTCACAGTATCCCGATTGTGCAGAAATAGGCCCTTCAGCCCAACAAGGCCACACCAACCCTCAGAGCATCCCAACCAAATCCATCCCCCTGTTCCCCACCTAATCTCCACATCCATGATCACAATGTGCAATTCAGTATGGCCAATCCACTTGAACTGCACATCTTTGAGCTGTGGGAGGAAATTGGAGCACCCAGAGGAAACCCACACAGACACGGGGAGGATGTACAAACTCCACACAGACGGACCCCCGAGGCTGAGATCGGGTCTCTGGGCGCTTTGAGGCAGCAGTGCTAGCTGCTGTGTTGTCCTTTGAGGCTAATGGGATCAAGGGGTATGGGGAGAGGATGGAATGAGATACGGAGATTGCATGATCAGCCATGATCATATTGAATGGTGGTGCAGGCTCGAAGGGCCTGAATGGCCTCACCCTGCAGCTATTTTCTCTGTTTCCATGTTTCTATATCTGGCTCTATAACTCTCTCTGTCTCTGAAATTACTTCCCCACGCCCTCAATATCGCTGAATAAACTTCAAAATAGCCCAAGTACCTGTACAACACTTTGGGACACCATTAAGATATTTAAAATAGTGCCTTATAAATGTCCGTCCATCAGTTTCAATGGGAGTATTCAGTGTGTTTCCTTTCGACATTTCTGCTGACCACAGAACAACCAAACAGTGAACCCGCACAGCGGTGGGACCCGGCAGTGAACCTGCACAGCGGTGGGACCCAGCAGTGAACGTGCATAGTGGTGGGACGGACAGTTAACCTGCACAGCTCTGTGCCATAGCAGTAAAACTGCACGTCTGTGTGAACCATCAGCGAACCTGCACAGTTGAGTGATGGAGCAATGGAGCAGCAGAGCTGTGTGACCCAACAGTGAGCCAGCACAGTAGTGTGATGGAGCAGACGACATGCACAGCTCTGTGATAAAGCAGTGACACTACACAGATATTTGACAGAGCTGTGAACCGACACAGATATGGGACAGAGTGGTGAACCGACACAGATAACCTGAGATATGAGGAACTGCAGATGCGGGAGAATCCGAGATAACAAGGTATAGAGCTGGATGAACACAGCAGGCCAAGCAGCATGTTAGGAGCAGAAAAGCTGATGTTTTGGGCCGAGACCCTTCGTGACAAATGGGGGAGGGGAAGAGAGTTCTGAAATAAATAGGGAGAGCGGGGAGGCGGGCAGAAGAGGGATCGAGGAGAGGATAGGTGAAGGGACAGACAAGTTAAAGAGGCGGGGATGGAGCCAGCAGAGCTGCGTGTAGATGGGGAGGTAGGGAGGAGCGAAGTTCAGTTGAATTTCTTACAGATTTTAGCAAAGCTTTCGACAAGGTCCAACAGGGGAAACTGATTAAGACGGTTAAAGCACACGGCATTCAGGGAAACTTAGTGAGATAGATCGGAAACTGGCTTAGTCATGGGACACAAAGGGGGGAGGAAGAAGGCTTTTCAGGAAGGCTGACTGGAGGTTGATGTGCAGCAGTGTACCACTAGGATCAGGACTGGGGCCCTTATTATTTGTTAACATTCCTTCCACAGTTTCATCTGTACAGTTTATGTATATGTTAAGCATGTTTGCACATGACACCAACATTGGTTGGGTGGTTAATTGTGGAGAAAATGGTAGTAAGTTGCAGAACATTTTAGAAGGGTTGGCCACATAGGAAGAGAAGTGGCAGTTGTATTTAACCTTGATAAGTGCGAGGTGTGGCAATTTGGAAGAAACAAGAAATTGAGAGAGTGTTTAATAAATGGCAGGAATCTGGGGAGCTTAGAGAAACAGAAGGATCTTCAGGCACTTATACACGAATTATACCCATGACAATATTAATCATGATACCAGACATTAGGTTAGAGATAAGGATTTGGTAACATATCAAATTGTCAAATTGAATCAGAAAATGTGAGGTAATTGGTTTTAAGTGGAAGATAATAGTGACTAGGTTGTCAGTAAATTAGTTCGGAATTACATTGGTCAATGAAGGTAAAGTCGCCCTTGTTTTATTGGAAAATAAGGCTGCTTTCTGATTAGAGAGAGAGACAACTGGTTGTCAACCTGAGAGTTACCAAGCCTAAGCAAAGGGAGAGGTTGAGAAGCAGAGTCCTTTGTGGTCACCTTTGGTCCAAGAATTGAGCCCAGACTGAGGACATCATTGCATTCCAAATTAAGCTAACATTGGCAAATAGGCAGAAAGGGTCAGAATGCCTGATTTGGTCAATGAACGTTGGTCTTTTTATCCTTGGGCTAAAATTGGGAATAAACTCAAATTTCTACTCTTGAAAGCTATCCACAGGAACTGCTTAGGCTCTGCTTTGAGCCAACCCATAACTGCCCTGTCTGAGGGCAGCATGAGAGTCAAGGTCCATAATGATAACTGCCCCTGTAGAAACTAAGAGGAGTAGACCATATGAACCGTCCAACCCCTTCCACCATTTTAACAAAATCTTGACTTAGCAGCTTTGCAACCCCAGATTCCTTCCTGTCTCCTATTTCTTGATTCTGTTTATGCTGTTGAGACCATCACCATTTTAAAATTTTTTTCTCACATTTGGTTTGGAACTGAGTTACATTTGAGAATTGAACTTTGAACTTCAGCTTACTTTGTTTCAAAAAAGGGAAAGAACAAAAGGCTACAAAATGTGAGGCTGGATGAACACAGCAGGCCAAGCAGCATCTCAGGAGCACAAAAGCTGACTTTTCGAGCCTAGACCCTTCATCAAGAACAAAAGACTGATGTTTTCTATTGGAAATTCGTCTAGAAAAAAATAATGCAGGGTAGATACTGCTCTAAGAACTCTATAGACAAACTCACACCAAGATGTTATGCTTATGGACTGGCAGTGAGTCAAGTGTTGAATTGGTCAAGGGAGAACTGCCTCTGACCGGCTAACTGCAGATGAGATTAAAAAAGAAAGAGAAAGCAAAGAGTGAATTGGTTCTGACCGGACAGGATGGAGGCAGTTTTGCTGTTGGACTGGGAAGCTTTTGTTTTGTTTTTTTTCTATCTTGTTATCCTCCAGTTATCAACTTTTTGAAAGCTTTAAGTATCCCAGTTGTAAGAAATAAGTAGAAGTCTTGAGTGATCGGCAGAAACTGCTGGCATTGACCGGTTACTTTAGAATTCAAGCAATGCATACAGTCTTACATGCTTGTAATACATCTCATCAAAGGATTTCACGAAGGTCTCATGTTCATTGTTGAAACAGTTATTTAAACTGGCAAATCAAGATTTTTTGTTTGTCTGTTTAATTTATCCCTGTTTGTCTGTCGTCGAGTAAAGTTACATTATTAATACATTGTTAATTTTTGTTTGTTATAAATGTGTCCAAGATTTGTTATTTGTAAAGTCTAGTTAGGAACAATTGGGCAATTTTGAGGATCATTGAATCTTTTAAGGTCGCTGTGTTGCAAAACCAATGATAGTGAATAATTTGCTTTGGTTTGCTATCCCTGTGTCGTAACAGTGCTCAAAAATCTATTGGCCTTCAGTTTTGATGTGCTCAGCATTGCTGCCTGGGTAGATAATTCCAAACATTTAACTTTAATTATTCCTGCAAGAAAATATTAAAAACCAAGTACTTTATTGGTGAAAAATTAATGTGAAGAATGATCTAACATTTTATATCAGCTCACAATCAATGTATTTTTAATGAATTTTAAAGCATAGATAATAAAATTTTATATATCAAGAAAGGGCGTAACGTTAGCTCAGTGGTTAGCACTGCATCCTCACAACACCAGGGACTCGGGTTTGATTACAGCCTTGGGTAACTGTCCGTGTGGAGTTTGTGCATTCTCCCCGTGTCTGCGTGGGTTTCCTCCAGGTGCTTCGGTTTCCTCCCACATTCCCAAGATGTGCAGGGCAGGTGGATTGGCCATGTTCAATTGCCCGTAGTATTCAGGGATGTATGGGTCATAGGGGGATGGGTCTGGCTGGGATATATCAAGGGGCAGCGTGGACTTGTTGGGCCGAAGGGCCTGTTTCCACACTGCAGGGAATCTAATCTTTTAAAAAAAAGTCAGCAGAGTACAAGAATGGGATAGTTAGGAAACCATATGGGACACTTGCTTTCAGTGGAAGTGGCAGAGTAAAAGAGCTAGGAGGTAATGTTAAGAGTTGTGCAGAGCATTGTTCAGGCCACAACTGGAGAAGTGGTGCATTTCTAGTCTCCTCACTCTAGGAAGATTTATTACAAGGGTTACAAAGGGAGATTCACCAGGATGTTGCTTTGGATGGAGAGAGCGAGAGCTACAAAGAGAGGCGAGATAGGCTTGCATTGTTTTCTGTAAAGCAGAGAAGACTGAACGAGTCACATAACTGAGGGATTATGAGGGCATGAACAGAGTGAATGGAGACCAGCTTCTCCTTTTGATTGAGGATGTCAATTGAGAGGGAGCAAAGTTTTAGGGTGAGGGGCAGGAGATTCAGAGGGAAGTTGAGAAAAAGCTTTTTCACCGAGTATGTTGGGAATCCTCAATGAACTGCCTGGAAAAGTAGTGGAGGCCGGAAACCTTACAACCTGTAAAAAAAATTTGGATTAGCGCTTGAAATATCATAACACTCAAGGATAACAGAGAGGTGCAGGAAATTGGGATTTACCAGCTTTATTGGTAAGAGTGTCAGGGCAGACTTGTTGGGCTGAAGGGCCTTTCTGCTTTGTATGGCTTTATGACACAGCTCAGGAACACCACTGTGAAGTGGACCAGTCTCCCTCCAATGACACCATCATCCACTTAGCTGAACTTGTCCTTACCCTTAACAACTTCTCCTTCAATTCCTCCCACTTCCTACAAACAAAGGGGGTGGGCACGGGTACCCGCATGGGCCCAAGCCAAGCCTGCTTCTTTGTAGGGTATGTGGAACAATTCCTCTTCCGAAGCTACACTGGCCCTATTCCCCACTTCTTCCTCTGTGACATTGATGACTGAATCGGCTCTGCCTCGCGCTCCCAGCAGGAGATCGAACAGGTTGTCTACTTCATTAACACCTACCACCCCAACCTGAAGTTCACCTGGACCATCTCTGATACCTCTCTCTCCTTCCTTGACCCCTCTGTCTCTGTTTCTGGCAACCAACTGGAAACCGAAATCCATTTCAAGCCGACCGATTCCCATATCAACCTCCTCTCACCCATCTTCCTGCAAAAATGCCATCCATTATTCCCAATTTCTTTGCCTCTGAAGCATCTGCTCCCGAGATGAGGTAGTCCACTCCCGGACATCCCAGATATCCTTGTTTTAAAAGGGCCACAACTTCCACTCCACAGTGTTCAAAAACACCCTTGACTGTGTCTCTCACATTTTCCGCAACTCATCCCCTCCCCCATTTCTGAAGAAGGGTCTCGATCCAAAACGTCAGCTTTCCTGCTCCTCTGATGTTGCCTGGCCTGCTGTGTTCATCCAGCTCTACACCTTGTTGCCACTCTGATACGCCTTTTTGCCATGGGTAAAGGCAGTGGGCTGATTAACTGCTTTATAAACTGGAATGCTGATGATGTGCTGTTGACATTTCTCTGAATTTGTCAGATGATCTGAAATCCAGGTACGCATACAGCTTGGTACTGAAATGCCAGTGATATTGACAAGAACATAGAACATAGAACATAGAACAAGTCGCCAGGCCCGGATCAGATTTGTCCTCGGCTGCTTTGGGAAGCGAGAAATGCAATTGCTTCGCCACTTGCGAAGATCTTTGCATCCTCGCTCTCCACTGGAGTCGTACCTGAGGACTGGAGAGAGGCAAATGTAATTCCTCTCTTCAAGAAAGGAAATAGGGAAATCCCTGGCAATTATAGACCGGTAAGTCTCACGTCTGTCGTCTGCAAGGTGTCAGAAAGGATTCTGAGGGATAAGATTTATGACCATCTGGAAGAGCATGGCTTGATCAAATACAGTCAACACGGCTTTGTGAGGGGTAGGTCATGCCTTACAAACCTTATCGAGTTTTTTGAGGATGTGACTAGAAAGGTTGATGAGGGTCGAGCTGTGGATGTGGTGTATATGGACTTCAGTAAGGCATTTGATAAGGTTCCCCATGGTAGGCTCATTCAGAAGGTCAGGAGGAATGGGATACAGGGGAACTTAGCTGCTTGGATACAGAATTGGCTGGCCAACAGAAGACAGCGAGTGGTAGTAGAAGGAAAATATTCTGCCTGGAAGTCAGTGGTGAGTGGAGTTCCACGGGGCTCTGTCCTTGGGCCTCTACTGTTTGTAATTTTTATTAATGACTTGGACGAGGGAATTGAAGGATGGTCAGCAAGTTTGCAGACGAGACAAAGGTCGGAGGTGTCGTTGACAATGTAGAGGGCTGTTGTAGGCTGCAGCGGGACATTGACAGGATGCAGAGATGGGCTGAGAGGTGGCAGATGGAGTTCAACCTGGATAAATGCGAGGTGATGCATTTTGGAAGGTCGAATTTGAAAGCTGAGTACAGGATTAAGGATAGGATTCTTGGCAGCGTGGAGGAACAGAGGGATCTTGGTGTGCAGATACATAGATCCCTTAAAATGGCCACCCAAGTGGACAGGGTTGTTAAGAAAGCATATGGTGTTTTGGCTTTCATTAACAGGGGGATTGAGTTTAAGAGTCGTGAGATCTTGTTGCAGCTCTATAAAACTTTGGATAGACCGCACTTGGAATACTGCGTCCAGTTCTGGGCGCCCTATTATAGGAAAGATGTGGATGCTTTGGAGAGGGTTCAGAGGAGGTTTACCAGGATGCTGCCTGGACTGGAGGGCTTATCTTATGAAGAGAGGTTGACTGAGCTCGGTCTCTTTTCATTGGAGAAAAGGAGGAGGAGAGGGGACCTAATTGAGGTATACAAGATAATGAGAGGCATAGATAGAGTTGATAGCCAGAGACTATTTCCCAGGGCAGAAATGGCTAGCACGAGGGGTCATAGTTTTAAGCTGGTTGGTGGAAAGTATAGAGGGGATGTCAGAGGCAGGTTCTTTACGCAGAGAGTTGTGAGAGCATGGAATGCGTTGCCAGCAGCAGTTGTGGAAGCAAGGTCATTGGGGTCATTTAAGAGACTGCTGGACATGTATATGGTCACAGAAATTTGAGGGTGCATACATGAGGATCAATGGTCGGCACAACATTGTGGGCTGAAGGGCCTGTTCTGTGCTGTACTGTTCTATGTTCTATGTTCTAATACCAGGAAAGCTGCCACCTAGTTGAATCGAGTTGTTAAGAAGGCATATGGTGTTTTAGCTTTCATTCAGAGAGTGACTGAGTTGAAGAGCTGTGACATTGTACTTCACAGATACAAAACCCTTGTTCAGCCACATCTGGAGTATTGTGTCCAGTTCTGGTCTTCCCATTACAAGAAAGAGGTGGAAACATTGGAAAAGGTGCAAAGGAGACTCATCAGTATGTTACCTTGAATGGAGGGATGGTCTTACGAGGAAAGTTTGAGAGAGCTGGGGCTTTTGTCTTTAGAATAACAAAAGATGAGAGGTGACTTGATAGAGGTGTACTAAATGATCAGAGATATAGATAGCGTAGACAGCCATAGACATTTTCTGAGAGTGGATGTTGCTATTACAAGGGGGCATAGTTTTAAAGTGAGTGGAGGTAGATAAAGGGGAAACGCCAGACGTAGGTTCTTTGTTCAGAGAGTGGTTGGGGCAAGGGATGCCTTGCCAGAGAGGATAGTGGAGTCACCCTCATTCGGGGCATTTAAGCAGTTATTAGACAGGCGTTTAGATGATATAAGAAAGTGGTCGAGTTTAGATAGACCTTAGCTCTCGGGTAAAAGTTTGGCACAATGTCGTGGGCCGAAGGGCCTATACTGTGCTGCACTGTTCAGTGTTCTATGTAGATAGTACAACCAGGGAAGGGGCTGTTCTGGACCTTGTCTTGGGGAATGAGCAAAGTTTCAGTGGGAGGCATTTTCGAGCAATGATCATAATTCCACTAGTTTTAAGAGAGCTACAAATAAGGATAAGACGGACCCTGGGGTGAAAGTGTTAAATTGGCGGGTGGAGGTCAACGGCATCCGTATTAAACAGTTTCAGGCAGGTCAATGCGTGAACACCAGGAGAGGTACTCAGGTCGGACATGCTGGTGTGGAGGATAGCCTCTCACAGGAAAATAGCAGCAGCAGCAGCAGAGAGGTCTGTGGCACCACAAACGACTGCTGTTAAGCAGGAGGCTGGGTAACACCAGGGTTGAAGTTATCACGAGTCTTCACCCACCGCACTTGCACCTGGTCCCTTTTATTTGGCCATGACAACGTCCCTTAAACCCAAATCTGCCCTTTGCTTACCACGAGCCAACAACTGAGAAGAACTCGGGCACCCAAGCTCTGAGTCACCCACTGTGCTCACAGTTAAGAAAGAGATGGGTTTGGCATTTGAGGCAGCCAGAATGTCCCCCTTGACGGGAAAAATGAGAACCACGTATCCTGGAATTCTGAAACAAGAACAGAAATCCTCTGAGAGATAAATCAATATAGGTGACAGCATCAATTTTCAGATAGATTGCGCGAGCGAGAGAGAGCAAAGACAGAAAGAGAAACAGATGGAAGACGGCAGTAGAGGACACCAGAGAGACTTTGCTGAGGGGCATTCTGGGAGAAGTCAGCACAGTCACCACAATTGATCAATGGAGTGAAGGAAGAACCCGGTGTCAAGTAATGGTCAGCCCCAAACATTCTTATCGTGTTACCGTACTTCCCTCCTCAAACCAAATGAAAGTGGAGAGAGATATCGAGACAGACTGTTCGGAAGTCTGTTGTCGGCCAGAGGGTATTTGGTCAGTTTGCAAAGATTATATTTTAAGTTAAGTTCATATTCGTGCGGCCTCAGGTGAATACTGGGTTTCAGTGAATAAGGCAAGCATGGAGAGATTCTTTGTCTTCGTGTCAAGGGGCTGAGCTCACAATTAAGGCAGTGGTGTGCTCCTCCTGCCTGAAGTCAGAGATCAGAAAGGAATCTAGTGTCCCTGACGGTATCTCTGCAGGAAATTTAAGTGGAATGCTAAGGCACTCTATACATACATTAAAAAAAAGCTCAGGAGAAGGTGGGGCCAACCAAGGATAATGGAGGGAACCAGTGCTGGGAGGTAGACAATGTGGGTGATTCCACAAATAAGTACTTCACACAGGAGAAGGATATGAAGAGCAGTGTGGGACGGTGACTCAGTGGTTACGAGTGCTGCCTCATGGCACCAGGGACCCAGGTTCGATTCCACCCCGGCAACTGTCTGCATGTAGTTTGCGCGTTCTCCCCATGTCAATGGCAGTATCCTCTGAGTGCTCTGCTTTCCTCCGAGAGTCCAAAGATGTGCAGGCTAGATAGATTGGCCGTGCTAAATTGCCCATCGTGCTCAGGGACATTTCTGTTTTTGATTCAGAAATTGTTTAAGTTGGATTTGTGTGTGTGTGTGTGTGTGTGTGTGTGTGTGTGTGAGAGAGAGACAGAGATGATATTGACCCGTTAATATACAGAGATGGCAGAGCAGTCTCAAGGAAGTGTTAGCCACTGCTCCAGTGCCCTTGCTTTGCCAAGGGAACCTCTTTTTATCTCCTCTGCTGGCCTCAGAGGGGAGTCATTCACTGGGGTGGGGGTGTAATGTGTAAGAAAAGGGGCAGACTTTGTAGCAACCTGAGTTTACAATTGGGTAAAGTGCGGGCATTTCAACTGCAGGTGGGCACTCGGGCAAGAACAGGGTGAAAGGGATGGGAGAACATGCTTGAACCAGTTCAGTGTAAATTTTTGAATCTAAACTTGGCTGGGGATGGGGAGGGTGACATGTAAAGTGCTTTCTATACCCCTTTACCATTCCATAGAGATGTCACAGGGATTGCACTCTCCTGTTTGCAGTTGGCACTGTTGCATTTGATTCTGGCCAGAGAGCATTCTGGTGGTGGCTATCTCTTGATTTCAAAGTAGGAGAGAGACAAATGAGTTAACATCTTGAGCCCAGTGACCCAACAATTTGTGGGATTGCTGTCAATAAGCCTCGTCTTGAGGAGGTTTTGCTTTCCCAAGTACAGTGCCTGCTGCCACCTGTGCTGGTTTGATGGTGTCGGTCTCCTGCTAACATTTATCATCACTTTTTCTCAGCCGGTTTCATCTGTCTCTAAAAACCAAAAGTACTGTAGATGCTGTAAATCAGGAATAAAAATAGAAGTTGCTGGAAAAGCTCACCAGGTCTGGGCAGACTGTGTGTTGAGAAAATCAAATTGATCATTTTGGGTCCGGTGTCCATTCCTCAGAAAACACTTCTGATTTTCTCTTCATAGATGCTGACAGACCTGCTGCACTTTTCCAGCAACTTCTGCTTTTGTTTCATCTATCTGTTTCACTTTGATTTAGTCCTTTGTCAGAGCCAATTCATAGAGTTTATGACATCGTCAAAGCAGTTTGCGAGACAGCTGTCTGAATCCCTGAGTCGGAAAAGACACGGTGAGATTCATTCCGATCCATGGTGACCCTGTTAATAATGTGCGCCCTGCAGTGCTCAGTTCTCACAATGCAATATTCGATGATCACTCAATAGCACAATGTGAAATGGAAGCTTTGTCGTGATCAAGACTCACACAGTAGTGGATTTAAAGAGACTTGAGATAATCTGCCGAAAGTCTCAATCAAAGCTGTTGTTGGTGAGTAGGATTGCAGTTTTAACAGGGAGGAGCTGAAATGAGTCAGTGCTGCGTTTCAGCTACATTCACACGTTATTGAGTGAGGGCACCAATTTCCAGCTGTACCCAACTTTTTGACCCTCTGTCTTGCAAGAAATTTCAAAGAAGACGAAGATGCAATAATTTTGTTTTTGTCAGAATCAACAATTTCATCTCTCTGGGATAGTAAGAATTGCAGATGCTGAAGTCAGAGATAGCACAGTGTGGAGGTGGAGGAATACAGTAGATCAGGCAGCATCAGACAAGCAGGAAAGTAGACATTTTGGGTAGGGATCCCTCTGAAGATGGTTTCAGCCAGAAACATTGCCTTTCCTGTGCCATGACCTGCCGTGTTTCTCCAGCTCCACACTGTGTTATCTCTTCATCTCTCAGGCTCTTTCAGGAAACACACACACACTCACACAGAATCTCTCTTTATAAGCAGTAAAGTTGAAATTCCACGTACAGTGACAATGGATGGGGAAAACTTGTGTGTGTTGGGCTGTAACAGCGGCTGGTGTTCCAGGAATAAAACCGCTCCAAATAGGAGGCAAAGAGCGAAGAGCCGTCCCACTTCCAGCCCCACTCCTGGCATGGGAGCAGCTCCACCCCATGACATGTCTAACCCCAGACCATACTCCCCCTGACAGGAGTACTCCCCAACAAGCCTGATCCGTCACAGCTACCATGAAACGGCTACCCCCAGACACACTAGCCTCGGACACAAGTGCCCCCTGGCACAACTACCCCTGACACACTAACCCCTGATACAACTGTCCCACACAACTGCCCATTGAAACACTAACCCCAGACACAACTACCCGCTGACACGCTCACTTTGCACACAATTGCCCCCTGACACAACTGACCCCAATACACTAGCCCCAGATACAACCTCCCCCTGCAACTACTACACCCGAACACACTCCCTGAGATGGCTGTGCCCGGACATAGCTATCACTTGAAAGATCGGCGCACCGGCCACCGACACATCTGCCTCTTGACAACACTGTGCCCTAACAAAACTACCTCTGGCATGAATTCCCCCGACACCACTGTCCCCCATAAGGACTGCACTGTCACAGCTACACCGAACATGTCTGTCCCCAAATGCAACTGCCCCTGACATGACTACCCCCCAACACCCCTGAAGTGACAATTCCCAAACTGGTCTGAGACCCCATTATGACTCCCACCAACATGACGAACAGCCCTGACAAGACTGCCCCCTAACATTACGACCGCCAACATGTCTGCATCCTGACACAATGACTCCTCGACATGTCTGTCCCCTGACGTCACAAACTGATCCCATTACATGACTGTCCATGATACGTTGAGCTCCCTGATTACATCTACCCCTCTGGCACAACTACCCCGACATGATAACTGCTCTGACAGGACTAGTCCCTGACAAACTGACCCCGGACACAACTGCCCCCGATACATTAACCTCAGACAAAACTGCCCCGTGGCGAGAATACTCCCTGACGCGGCTCTGCCCAAACACAGCTGCCACTTGACAGATCTGCTTGACAGACTCAACGGTGCTCCTAACACACATTACCCCTGCAATAACTACCCCCTTCGTATGCCTTCTTACCTGACAGAACTGCTTCCTTGAGCTGAATCTTTTCATCATGTGTTTGGCACATTCTCTAAATTTGTGTTGACCAAAGGACTGAAACGCAAGAAGCCAACAATCCAAAGGGATAGAGCAACAATTTCTCCAGCATCATCAGAGGATGCTGCTCGGCCAGACGCGGAAGGAGATACAGCTTTGACTGTTACCTGTTCTTCTTCATCCACTGATGACCTGCCAGCAGGCTTGGGTCAGGGATTGGGGAAGGTGCCCTAACAAGGTGTTCATTTGGGTGTTACAGCAGTTTGCAATCACCCTCACATTCCCAAGCTTACTATTTTACAAGTAGGGTTCTAACTCAGAGGTCGGGGTGGTCGTTTCTGGAGGGCTGCAGGAAGCTGCTCCTCAGATTGCTAGACTGTCTGGAAAATTCTAGTTTAACTCACTGCATTCCTTCAGCAGATAGATTTTGCTGATGGATTTCTGCTGAATGCAAATGGGCGTCCATTCAGTATGCATAAGAGAACTCCCCAAAACTTTTCTCTTTACACACTGACAGAGAATTCTACAGTCTGCTATTAGGTTCTCAGTAATCTTACTCTCATACTCAATTGCCACCTTCATAATCACCCTTTTACTCCACTTTTGCTGACTTCTGAATTTTCCCAACACTGAGGTCTTTTGTTCTTCTCGTCAATTTGTATGTCACCATTTTGCATCTAATGCTGTCACGAACTTCCCTTTTAAACCATGATTTTCCCGTCTTTTTGCATTTTCTTCCAGACAGGGACATACCAATTTGGTAGTTCACTCATTGACTCGTTCAATGCTCACCATTGCCTATCCACTGCCATTCCTTGCTGTAACATTGCACAATCCATCATTGCCAAATCACACCATGTACCATCATATTTTCCTTTCTTAGGATTCAAGCTTCCTGTGTCAGAATCAACATCTTCACTCTCAATCCTTAGAGTCGCATCCCGAAGGAGTCCCACAGAACTGCATTACCAATTATTCCTTTCTCACCGCGTAACACCCAGGCTAAGTGGCTTGTCCTCATTTTTTCATCAATGTGTTGGTCCTGAAAATCATTCTGTGGGTACAATTGTGATTAATTTTATTTTCCCAAACTACATACAGATTAATGCCACCCATGATTACAACTATTCCTTTCCTGCATGCAGTTCTAGTTTTCTATCTAATACCATTCCCAAAATGACCCCTGCACTTCGGTGGTCTCGATATCAATGTCTTTTGCCCCTTGACATCTCTCAATTTTTCACAATGCACTGTCAGATCGCCGTGGTATCTCCCAATTTTATCCACATTTTACATTGTCTCAGCTGATAACGTTCCTCAATATTGTGTTTGTCTCGTCTTTAACCAGTAATTCAACTCCACTGCCTTTTCCATTATCGCTGTCCTTCCCAAATACTGAATACAATTGAATGGTCAGCTATACCTCTGGGCCCCTCACAGCCATGTTTTTATAATTCCAATGATATCATAGCTGTTATTATGATTGATTCATCCACTTCATTTTGAAGACTTAAGGCTTTTTTTTAATGTTCCTTGACCATTTCCCATTTTTTTTACTCTGTCCTTGTTTGATTCTGTCCCTCTGCCTATCGTGCCTCTTATTCGTCATTTTGTCTTTTTCTCTTTGCCTTGACTCTATTTCCCCTGACTCCCTGCACAGCTTCCCACTCCCTGCCAAATTAAATTAAACTCTCCCCAACCACTCTCACTCATATTCCCCCACAGGCATCTGTGACTGCAGACCAGACTCCAAGATGGCATGATTCCTCTCTCGTAATTGGGGCAAAAGGTAAGCCCCCTGGGCCTAACCAGGTGAAACCAGTCCAGTTTGTCTTAGTCCCACCTCCAAGAGGAAGTTAAAAACTGCCACCTCAGAGCGTCTCCTTAGCCCCGTGTTCATCTGTTACATCCTGCTATCTGCTGCCCGACTGGCACATTGCACTGGTCGCAATCCTGAGATGTCTACCTTTAAAGCCCTACTTATTAGTTTGCTTCCTGTCACCCTATTGTCTGCTATTAGGACTTTCTCCCATTTTGTGTTCCCATATCATTGACACCAATGTGCATCATGACCACTGGCTGTTCACCCTCCCCCTCATGTAGACGCTCTGAAACATCCTTTGCCCCTATTACGAGAGAGGCATCATGCCATCCTGGAGTCTGGTCTGCAGCCACAGAAATCCTACCAGTTCCTCTTACAATTGAACAACAATTGTATTTCCTCAGGTTTTGCTGCTCACATGTGCAGCAGAACCAGTGGTGGAGTCTTGGAATTAGCTGTTGCTTCTTCCCACTGAGAGACCATTGCCCTCAGCAGTATCTAAAGTGTCATATCTGTTTCTCAGGGGAAAGGCCACTGGGGATTCCTGGATTGTCTTCTGAGTCTGCTTACTTTGCGTGATGGTCACCCATTCACTTCCTGCACTCTCGGCCTAAGGTGTGACCACCTCCTGAGATGTACTACCCACGGCTCTCTCAGCTTTGCAGATGCTCCACAGAATTCCCATCCACCACACTAGTTCCAAAATCCAGGAGTTGGAAGTGGAAACAGTTCCTACTCATTCACAGTGCCGTGAGTGGGAAATGAGCCCACTTCCCATATGGATGACAGGAACCATACCACAGTTTTAAGCACCCCTGCTCTGATGTACCCCTTTAAATTAAACCTATTGTATGCATTGCTCCTAATGTGGACTCCTGTATCTCAGGGAGACAAAACGCAGACTCAGGGACCGATTGGCATTCTGTACACATTAAACAAACTGACCTTCCAGTTTCAATTCATTTCAATTCTTCTCCCACTCCCCTGGATACTTGTCCATCCTTGGCCTCCTCCAGTGTCAGACTGAGGCCAAACGTAAACTGTAGGAACAATACCTGATATTTCACCTTGGAGCTTACACCCTAATGGCCTCAATACTGACTCTACCATCTTCAAAGTCCATCCAGACGAAGCTTATCGCATGTCCAGCCTGCCCCCTCCTCCTGACCTCGCTGACCTGACCTAACCTGTTGATCTTCCAACTCAACTATGCACTGCTGCCTTTTCATGAACCAATCATAATAAACCCCCTCCCTGCATCCACCTATCATCATCTCTCCTACCCTACCCCAGGCCCACCTTCCACCTTGGATTTATTTCTGGGCTTCTCTCCTCCTCCCCAGTCCTGATAAAGGAATTTGGCTCAAAACACTGACTTTCCTGCTTCACTGATGCTGTCTGACCTGCTGTGCCTTTCCAGGCTCACACCTATAGAATTGGCTTCCAGCATCCAAAGTCTTTATTTTCTCCCTTCTCCACTACATCTGCCAATCCATTCCAGGAACTCACTACTTTTTGTGTATTAAAAAAAACTGGACCACTTGATCCTTTCGTCTGAAGTTCAACCGATGCTTCTCCTGTTTTTGACACCCCTACCACGGTGAGAAGCTTTTGCATATCTACCTTATCTATGCCTCTTGTGATTTCATAGTCATCTGTATGGTCACCCCTGAGTCTCCTCAGCTCCAGGGAAGGAAGCCCAGCCAATCCAATTCTTCTTATAACTCAGACTTCTATCAGCATTCTTTCTCTAGTCAAGTGACCAATTCTTCTCAGAACTAAAACTTTTATCAGCATTCTTTCCATAGTAAAGTGACCAGATCTACATGGAGTCGGCCAAATCTGGTCTCACCAATGCATTGTACTGCTACATCAAGACATCCCAACTGCTATAATCAATGCTCTGACCAATGAAAGCTAGCATGTGCAAGCAAATCTCATCACTCTGTATAACTGTGATTCTATTTTCGAGGAGCTACACACCTGTACCCTTTGATCTCTTTGTTCTATAAGAATCCTCAGGACTCGAGTATTCATGATGGAAGTCCTGCCCTGTTTTGCTTCACTAAAATGCAACACCTTGCATTCAACTAAATTGAGCTCCATCTGCCCACTGGCCCAATTGATTAAGTCTGGCACTCAAGCTGTCACTTATTTCAGGCTCTTATAATGCAAAGAGTCATCTTATCTGCTTTGGTTGCTCAAGAGAGTGTCATTGCTGAGTGTTAATCTCCTGCTTTCCCTCAACACCCTTGCCCTACATGTTCTACGCGACAATACAGTATATTTCCTTCAGGAATGATAATGATATCAATGCAGCGTGGGCCGGGAGGACCACTGCAGGTCAGGAAGCGTCAGAGGAGCAGGTAATTCAACCTTTTGGATTGGGACCCTTCATTGCGACTGGTGAGGGGGGAAGGAGCTCAGAAATAGAGGGAGTGGGTGGGGTGGGGGGAAGGTAGGTGGGCTGGTGATTGGTGGATACAGGTCGGGGATTGTGGAGATTAGTCAATGGGAACGGCGGGCGTGATAGGTGAAAGGGAAGATGATTGTGTCAGGTCAAGGAGATGGAGCATGGGGTGAGACAGGGAAATGGGGTGATATTGAAGTCAGTGAATTCTATGTTGAGGCCATTATGCTGTAAGATCCCCAACTGCAACATAAGTTGAGGGAGAGGGGAGGGGAGTTGAAATGGCTGGATATGGAAATGTGGTGTTGATTGGAGTGTATAGATGCTCTGCAAATCATTCAGTAAGTCTGCACTTGGTCTCTCCACATCGAAGAGACCACTTTGGGAGCAACGGACGCAGGGGCCAGATTGGAGGAGGTTCAGGTGAACTCCCTAGCACATATAGAATGTTTGTTTCAGGTCCTGGATATGGGTGAGAGCAGAGGTATGGGGTGGTTGGTGGGGTGGGGTGGGGGGCATTGTAGCAGTTCCTGTGGTTGCCGGGTGGGGAGTGTGGAATTAGTATGAGTGGAGAGAGCAGTCCCTATGAAAAGCATATTAGGGATCAGGAGGAAAATATCTCTTTGGTAGTTGGGTCTGATTGAAAGTGGTGGAGGATGAGTTGGATTCAGATGTTGGTAGGGTGGTATGGGAGGACCGGGGGACTCTATCCTTGTTGCTGTTGGGGCGAAGGGCTTTGATGGTAGAAGTGCAGGAAATGCAGGAGATGCAGTTGAGTTGTTTCCACAGGGAATGCTCTCTCCACAACTCCCTCATGCGCTCCACACTCCCCAACAGCCCCACTATGCCCGAAACCTTTCTCTGCAAATGCAGGAAATGCGACAATTCCCCCTTAACCTTCTCACTCAACACCATCCATGGCCCCAGACAATCATTCCGTTTCTCACAGTGATTCACCTGTGTGTCCTCCAACTTGGTCTGTTATGTCCACCCTTCCCATTGACCAATCTTCACAATCCCTTCCTACATTCACCTATAACCACCTAAACTACCTGGCCCCAGCCCCAGACCACCTCAATTATTTCTGAGCTTCCTTCCCCCTCCACAGTCCTGATGAAGGGCTCCAATCCAAAATGTCAACTTTCCTGCTCCACTGTTGCCTGACCTGCTGAGTTCCTCCAGGTTCGCACTGTACCATCTCCATGTTCCTGCATCAGCAGTTCTTGCTATTTCCCACTCACTGAACAATAATACTCATTTTCAGTCCCTGTTCATTCCGCCCTGATTTTCTATCATTTTAGGCATTTTTTATGCCGCCATTTACTGAAAGAGATTGAAAATATTTGGTCAATGTCTTTAACATTCCCTCCTTTATCACTGTTAAATCCGGAATTCCATTCACTCAGGGACGAATATTTCCTTTTGCTCCCCACATACTTTTATCTACACTTGTAGAAATAGAACTTCTTAATGGTTTCGATATTTTATTCCACTTTCTCCCTCTCTTTCAAAAAAATCATCCATTAACAGTTCAAAGAAATCCAAACTTGTTCCTGTCAGCTTCACAGCATTAACCAGTTTCATTCACCTTGATATGATCCTTCACATCTGCAGTTCGTAAAGAATGGTATTCCCTTCTCATTGAAGTGTGTCTCCGTGAAAAGTACATTTTTTGAGCAGTACGAAAGGGTTCTTTCAGAGTCTAAAGCTGCTGAGTTACCATGCGACATTGCACATCCACTTTTCTTTTGCTGTACTCCATAATCAAACATAGAACATTACAGCGCAGTACAGGCCCTTCGGCCCTCGATGTTGTGCCGACCTGTCATACCGATCTGAAGCCCATCTAACCTACACTATTCCATGTACGTCCATATGCTTATCCAATGACGACTTAAATGTACCTAAAATTGGCGAATCTACAAGTGTTGCAGGCAAAGCGTTCCATTCCCTTACTACTGTCTGAGTAAAGAAACTACCTCTGACATCTGTCCTGTATGTTTCACCCCTCAATTTAAAGCTATGCCCCCTCGTGCTCGCCATCACCATCCTAGGAAGAATGCTCTCCCTATCCACCCTATCTAACCCTCTGATTATCTTATATGTTTCAATTAAGTCACCTCTCAACCTTCTTCTCTCTAATGAAAACAGCCTCAAGTCCCTCAGCCTTTTCTTGTAAGACCTTCCCTCCATACCAGGCAACATCCTAGTAAATCTCCTCTGCACCCTTTCCAAAGCTTCCACATCCTTCTTATAATGCGGTGACCAGAACTGTACGCATTACTCCAAGTGCGGCCGCGCCAGAGTTTTGTACAGCTGCAGCATAAATCAACTGCGCTTTCACGGGTTTGTATTTCTTTGAATTAAGTTTAAAGACAAACGTCAGTATCATGTTTATCACCCCCAAACTGGACAGCATTTCACCATGTTGAGATCACTCTTGAATAGTGTGTCTGTTATTGAACCTGCTTCTCTATCTATCTACCTTATGCTTCCACACATGCACAGCCACACACCCACGCTTGGATTGAGATGCAGAAAAACAGTGTACTGGCACAAAGTGCACAGGCTGGCAAATTAGGCAGGAAAAATCACAGAGCAAAGGTCCTGGAGATATCATCTTCTTTCAATGATGTCTATTAATAAGACACCAGGACTGTGGATTAGAGAGAAACGTGTGCAAAATTGATTGCTGATGATGTAATTCTACAGTCAGTCTCAATGTTTAACACATTTCACAATTGGAGTAAAGGGATAGTGCACAATATTCTTCAAATGCTCTCTGAACTTAGGATGTGTGATGACATAAATCACAGTGTTTGTGCAGCAACTCAGCATCTGCAGCATGTAGCCGAGTTCCATTACAAAAAGAGGCAGATCTTCAGACTCATATCCCAAAAATGTCATTCTCCAATTTATGGAATACACCATTGATACTGACCATACCAGAATGAAATTTCCTGAGATAAGAAACAATAAAATGATGGAATTCTTTCGACTCTTCATCACTGGGTCTTTCGTACCCTTTCTGTTGCTCTGATGGTGGCGTCTCCTGCGGGATCTGCTGGTCACTGCAATGTGTCTAACCGTTAAAACATTGAGAAGCAGAATGAGAATAAATGCAATTCCTGGTGTTAATATGTAATGACAGAACTCAACTGCTCCCCAGACTGGAGAAAATTTCACATCCCTTGTCACCCAACAAAACCAGGGTCTGCTGCTGTCATGATACTGATCAGTAAACAGAAAATACCAGAAAATGTTCTTCAAACAGCTCAATCCAGTCACTGTTGCCAGAACCACGGCTGCTGTTTTCACATTGCAGTATTTACTTCTCAGATTTGGGCAACAAATTGCAACAAATCGATCAAAGGTGAAAGTGACGGTGAACCAGACAGAACAGTCAGTGGCTGCATAAAGCAGGACAGCGTGGATATTACACACAGGGATACCTTCTAAGAAATGATGCCCTTCCAGATAGACAAATGGAATGTGTCGCAATATGAGGTCAAAGATAGTGACCAGGAGATCTGCTATTGCCATGGCGACCAGGTAGTGAGAGACACATCGGGAGAGACCACACTTTTCCTGGGACAGGATCACAATTGTTACTACATTGGCTGTGAGGAAAGCAAACAATGAAGTTATAGTTTGTGCTTGGAACTATGTTCCTAGTTTTATTGAGCACTGATTGAGATGTACAAATGGCATTTTGTATCCATTCCTGTCAGAAATGTTTGCATCAGTGCTCAGTTTATTTGGTGGATCCAACGACACTTGGTCCATAAATTGACCAGGTAATGAAAACATAAGATGAGATAAAAGTTGATGTTAACTGAGGTGTTTCTGACTGTTGAATTGACAGGTAATGAAAGTTGGAAATGGTTAAGTTCTAAGAGATTCTACCCTCATGTAAACACATGATGGAACCAATGGTAAAACAATGTTGCTTGTAAATGCCAGCAAGGATTCTAGTGTTAATCGATCAAATAGCTCAACTGCATGGACGTGAGGTCAGTGGAGAAATAGATACTGAGTCAGTGAGCACTCAATAAGACACTAAAATTGCCAGGATTATAGACCAAACAGCCGGACTCTGAGGAAAGCAAGAAGCAGTAAAGATGAGAGAGTAAACTTCAAGCACCATAAGGCACTTACTAATGGTTGGCAGAATGAACAACACAGAGGAAAGTAAATTAGAGCAGCAAGTGTTGCACTGTAAATACCACAATTTATAGAAATACAAAAGACTTACCAGGCACTGCAATGATAGCGAGAATCGGATAATAAATGAATTGGATAATCCGAAGGACCATTCGAATGTGGTATTTCAGTGGCTTCCGATCAAAAGTAGCAGAAAGAGAATTCAACATCTCAATGAAACCCCTTCCCAATGTTTTCCCATTCCCATCGACTGTTCTCACATTTTGAACCATTGTCAAGCCATTCCAATCTGTTGTAACATTCCAATTGTTTGTTCTTAGATTCAAATCCAGTGTTGTATTGTTCCAATCCATCATTGCCAGATTCCAATACATTGTTGCATCATTCTAATCTATTACTCTCCAATTCTAAACTGTGATCTGTCCTCCTCTCTCTCTCTCTCTCTCTCTCTCTTTCTGGTGTCCCAGATCTCTGTTAGTCCCACAGCTGTCTCTCCCAGTGACACTGAGAGGAAAAATTGAACAATGTCCCTTATAAGTAGACGTAGTACACCCTGCAGCAACACAATTAGGATCCATGGGGACTCACATTAGTGACAGTGACTGAACAAACACACACTCTTTCCATCCTGTCTCCTGTGTGCCAGAATAAACTGATATAATTACCCAGGTGATTTCAGAGATCAGCTGAGGAAAGAGTGATGTCATTAATGAATGTTCAGGCTGTAAATTTGGATTTGGGGCTAGAGACTGAGCATGACAAATGTTGAGCTCTGTTTAAGAGAGGGAGTGAATGGACCATGTAATTACAGGTCAGTGCATAAGTTGAAAGTCATGGCGTAAGGTGACAGGGGAAGCCTGAAGCATGACACACTGGGTGAGCTGATGAAAATAAAGTGGTGAGCAGCTGTTCAGGCAGCAAGGAGATGTCTGGTCTGTTTAGCCTCCTTCAGCTGACAGCACAGAAATTACCCTACCACACCTCCATCCTTATCAAACCATCTCCGCATTTCCAAATCATGGCCATTCATGTACATTTCCATGTGCCGCGATGTCATTTTTAACTTGAAATCTACCAATCTCTGCCTTGACATTAGAGCTTCCACAAGTTGTCTGGGGCACACATTTTTACAATTCCTCATCCTCTTGGTGAAGAGATTCCTCCTCATCTCAGTCCTAAATCGATTGTCCTTTATTCTGAGAAGGTTCTCGGGGACTCACACACAGGACCAGAGAAACATCCTTCCTGCACTTACTGTCAATGTGTTTCAGCATTTTGGAATTTTCTTGGATATTACTGAATTCATCTCACTCCATATATTCCAGTCTCCCTCATCATTAAGTAAGGGGGCCAAACCTGTATACAGATCCACTCTCCTGCCTTTACTCTGATGCCTTGATTCCTCAATTTACGAAAAAACCCCACAGCTCTCTGCGACAAAGAGTTCCAAAGACTCACGACCCTCTGAGAGAAGAAATTTACCCTCATCTCAGTTTTCACTTGGGGCCCCCTCATTATGAGACAATGCCCTATATTCTTCAACTCTCCCGTGAGATGAATCATTCTCTGTACAGAACTCTGTCAACACTCTTCATGCGATTGCCTCTCATTCCTCTAAACTCCAGTGAGTACGGTAGGAATCTGTTTAATCTTTGCTCTGTAGCCAATTCTTCCACACTGGGATCATCCTTGTGAACATTTCTGATCTGCCTCCAATTAAATGTTATCTCTTCTTATCTCAGCAGCACTTTTCATATTTGCAAAAAGACTTCCCTCGTTTTATACTCCAACTGCCTTGAAGTTCTGCCAACATTCCTTTTATGATTACATGCTAGGTTTTACAGCAGTGAGCAGTGGGAGCTGCGAGGAAGTGAGGTCGGAGCAGACAGGCTGTTGGGAAGGTAAGTGCTGCTGAGAAACAAACCTCCTCACCATTCTAAACCCACTCCCCAGGACATAGCCCAAGGCCTGACCTTGTGAGTACATATCTAAATAATTCTTCTTTTGTATTAGGGCTTCTGTCTCTCCCACTCTTACAGGCAGTGAGTTTCAGATCCCCACCATCCTCTGGGTGAAAACATTTTTCTCCACATTCCCACAAAACCTCCTGCACATTCACTTCAATGTTTGCCCCCCACACACCCTGGTACTGGATCTTTCCATCAAAGGGAAATGTTTCTTCCAATCTCCCCTATCTCTGCCGAACATTAATTTATACATCTTAATCATGTACCCTCTCAATATCCACTATCCCATGGGAAAAAAACCCAATCTGTCTTCAATAACTGGATCTGTCTATCCCAGGTAAAATCCTGGTAAATCTCCTCCACACCTTCTCTTGTGCAATCACATCCTATAATGTGTATTATGGGACTGCATACTCTTGCTGTGTGTCCCTGAACAATGCTTTTTCACAATTCTACCATAACCTCCCTGCCCTTAAACTCAATGCCTTGGCAAACAAAACCAAGTGTAATGTATCCCTTGTTAACCACTCCTTCTCCTCGTCGCACACAATAAATGGACTGATGGACACGCACCGAAGCTCCCTCTGATTCTCATTGCTGCACCGCAGCCAACCATCCATCATGTGTTTCCTTGCCTGTCCTCCTGCCCAACTGCAACACTCCACACTTGCCAGGTTGAAAAAGTGTTCTGAAGGTCAGCTTCAGAGTTCATGGATCTCACTGACCAGACCTGTACGATGCACACCAGCAAATTCACAGATAGCGTCTCTCTGCTGAGGAAGTCCATGACCCCTGTGGAGGATTGAGACACCTGCCACGTGTGACCTTGACAGAATATCACACACCCAAACGATGAATGGATGCTGAATAATGGGAGTTTTAAAGGTGGAATCCATAACTGCACTTGAATCTGACTGTTCAACACAAATGTCGATCATGTAGCAAAAAGATCAACATATTGTCTAATTAGTGAGACGTTGCAGAGCTCTGAGATGCAGAGAGATCCAGGAGTCCTAGTGCATAAGACCAGGAGACATTGGAGCAGAAATTCAGCCCGTTGAGTCTGCTCCACCATGCAATCATGGCTGATAAGTTTCTCAACCCGATTTCCCAGCTATTTCTCTGGAACCCTTGATCCCCTTCACAATCAAGAACATATCTAACTCTGTTTTAAATATGGTCAGTGATTCACGAATTTCTGTCCGATAATGTTTCTCCCTATCTCCGTTTTAAAGACGCTTCCCATTACACAAAGTCCGTGTCCTCAGATACAACGCTTTCCTGCCAATGGAAACATCCTCCCAACATCCACTCTCTCCAGGCTGTTCAATATTTCTGAGTTCCAATCAGGACTACTCTTATCCTTCTAAACTCTATCGAGTTTCGACGCAGAGTGCTCAAACATTCTCATATGTTCAGCCTTTCATTCCTGAAATCATTCTCGTGAACCTCCACTGGGTCTCCAGGCTGGATATATTCTTCCTGAGGTATGAGGCCTAAAATTGCCGACAAAAGGTCTGACCAGACATTTATAAAACCTCACAGATATACCCCTGCTTTTATATTCTAGTCCTCTACAAGTAAATGCGAAAATTGTATTTGCCTTCATAACTACCAACCGAACATGCAAGTTCACCTTAAGAGACTCCCATGTCCTTTTGCACTTTTGATTTCTGAACTTTCTCCCCAGTTCGAAGTGTCTATTCCGTAATTCTTCCTGCCAAAGTGTAGAGCCTCACACTTTCCCACGTTGTATTCCATCTGCCACTTCTTTGCCCACTCTCCAAATGTGTCAATCCTTCAGCAGCTTCCCCTCCTCTTCAATACTACCTGTTGCTCTTCCTTTCTTTATATCATCAGCAAACTTTGCCAAAATGCCCTCAGCTCCTTCATCTGAATCAATAATGTATAAAGTGAAAAGTTGTGGTCTGACCCTTAAGGATTTCAACTCGCTTCTGGCTGCCATGCTGAGAAAGGCCCTTTTATCCTACTCTCTGCTTTCTGCCAGAGAGTCAATCTTCTCTCCATGCTATCACCTTGCCTTGAACACCATGGGCCCTTGGCGGACTCAGCACCCTCCTGTGCCGCACCTTAATGAAGGTCTTGTTGAATTCCTGGGAGATAACATCAGTTGGTTCTCCTTGGTCTACCCTGCTTGTTACCCCCTCAATGAATTCTAAAAGATTTGTCAGGCATGACCTCCCCTTGATGAAACAATTTGCTGTATTTTCCCATGCACTACCAAGTATTCAGAAAGCTCATCCATTTTTCTCCAGAAGGGTCCAGACCTGAAACATTAGCTTTTCTGCTCCTCTGAAGTTGCTTGACCTGCTGTGTGCATCCAGCTCGACACCTTGTTGTCTCAATTCTCTGGCCCAACCTGGTTTTGAATTGCATCCAATCTTCTGCTGAGCCCAAGCGTCAAAAATGAACAATCATCATAGGGAACACAATGCCTTGTAAGAGAAATACTCACCACAGCTCAACATGTCAGATTGAGCTATGTGGGAAATCTGCTGTCACCATCCTGTTTATTGGTGAAAATCAAAAATCACACGACACCAGGTTATAATCCAACAGGTTTATTTGAAGACATCAGCTTATTGATAAACCTGTTGCAGGATTAAGTGGTGTTAGAACATAGAACATTACAGCGCAGTACAGGCCTTTCAGCCCTCGATGTTGTGCCGACCTGTCATACCGATCTCAAGCCCATCTAACCTACATTATTCCATGTACGTCCATATGCTTGTCCAATGACGACTTAAATGTACCTAAAGTTGGCGAATCTACTACCGTTGCAGGCAAAGCGTACCATTCCCTTACCACTCTCTGAGTAAAGAAACTACCTCTGACATCTGTCCTATATCTTTCACCCCTCAATTTAAAGCTATGCCCCCTCATGCTCGCCGTCACCATCCTAGGAAAAAGGCTCTCCCTATCCACCCTATCTAACCCTCTGATTATTTTATATGTTTCAATTAAGTCACCTCTCAACCTTCGTCTCTCTAATGAAAACAGCCTCAAGTCCCTCAGCCTTTCCTCGTAAGACCTTCCCTCCATACCAGGCAACATCCCAGTAAATCTCCTCTGCACCCTTTCCAAAGCTTCCACATCCTTCTTATAATGCGGTGACCAGAACTGAACACAATGCTCCAAGTGCGGCTGCACCAGAGTTTTGTACAGCTTCACCATAACCTCTTGGTTCCAGAACTCGATCCCTCTATTAATTAAAGCTAAAATACTGTACGCCTTCTTAACAGCCCTGTCAACCTGGGTGGCAACTTTCAAGGATCTGTGTACATGGACACCGAGATCTCTCTGCTCATCTGCACTGCTAAGAATCTTACCATTAGCCTTGTACTTGGCCTTCCGGTTACTCCTACCAAAGTGCATCACCGCACACTTGTCTGCCTTAAACTCCATTTGCCACCTCTCAGCCCAGCTCTGCAGCTTATCTGTGTCTCTCTGCAACCTACAGCATCCTTCGTCACTATCCACAATTCCACCGACCCTAGTGTCGTCTGCAAATTTACTAACTCATCCTTCTACACCCTCATCCAGGTCATTTATAAAAATGACAAACAGCAGTGGACCCAACACCGACCCTTGGGGTACACCACTAGTAACTGGTCTCCAGGATGAACATTTCCCATCAACTACCACCCTCTGTCTTCTTTCAGCAAGCCAATTTCCAATCCAAACTGCTATATCTCCCACAATTCCATTCCTCCGCATTTTGTACAATAGCCTATTGTGGGGAACCTTATCGAACGCCTTGCTGAAATCCATATACACCACATCAACCGGTTTACTCTCATCTACCTGTTTGGTCACCTTCTCAAAGAAATCAATAAGGTTTGTGAGGCACAACCTACCCTTCACAAAACCGTGCTGACTATCCCTCATCCATTTATTCTTTTCTGGATGATTATAAATCCTATCTCTTATAATCTTTTCCAACACTTTACCAACAAGAGGTAAGGCTCACTGGTCTATAATTTCCAGGGTTGTCTCTACTCCCCTTCTTGAACAGGGGAACCACATTTACTATCTCCAGTCATCTGGCACTATTCCTGTAGACAATGACGAGTTAACGATCAATGCCAAAGGCTCGGCAATCTCCTCCCTGTCTTCCCAGAGGATCCGAGGATAAATCCCATCCGGCCCAGGGGACTTATCTATCTTCACCTTCTGAAGGATTTCTAATACCTCTTCCATGTGAACCTCACTCCCACCTAGCCTAGTAGCCTGTATCTCAGTATTCTCCTCAACAACATTGTCGTCTTCTGGAGTGAATACTGTTGAAAAATATTCATTTAGCGCTTCCCCTATCTCATCTGACTCAGCACACAACTTACCACTACTATCCTTGATTGGGCCTAATCTTACTTTCGTCATTCTTTTATTCCTTAAATACCTATAGAAAGCCTTCGGTTTACCCTGATCCTATCCACCAACAACTTCTCATGTCTCCTGGGATAATGGGAACTGCAGATGCTGGAGATTCCAAGATAATAAAATGTGAGGCTGGATGAACACAGCAGGCCAAGCAGCATCTCTGATGAAGGGTCTAGGCCCGAAACATTAGCTTTTGTGCCCCTGAGATGCTGCTTGGCCTGCTGTGTTCATCCAGCCTCACATTTTATTCTCATGTCTCCTCCTGGCTCTTCTGAGCTCTCTCTTTAGGTCTTTCCAGGCTACTTCGTCGCCCTCAAGTGCCCTAACTGAGCCTTCACATCTCATCCTAACATAAGCCTTCTTCTTCCTCTTGACCAGAGATTCCACCTCCTTTGTAAACCACGGCTCCCGCACTCTAGAGCTTCCTCCCTGCCTGACAGGTACATATTTATCTAGGACACACTGGAGAATTCCCTTCAATAAGCTCCACATTTCTACTGTGCCTATCCCCTGCAGTTTCCTTCCCCATTCTATGCTCCCTAAATCTTGCCTAATCTCATCGTAATTGCCTTTCACCCAGCTATAACTCTTGCCCAGTGGTATACACCTATCCCTTTCCATCACTAAAGTAAACATAACAGAATTGTGATCACTATCACCAAAGTGCTCACCTACTTCCAAATCTAACACCTGGCCGGGCCCATTACCCAGTACCAAATCTAATGTGGCTTCATCCCTTGTTGGCCTATCTACATACTGTGTCAGGAAGCCCTCTTGCACACTCTGGACAAAAACTGACCCATCTATAGTACTCGAACTATAATGTTCCCAGTCAATATCTGGAAAGTTGAAGTCCCCCATGACAACTACCCTGTCTCTCTCACTCCTATCGAGAATCATCTTTGCTATCCTTTCCTCTACATCTCTGGAACTATTCGGAGGGCTGTAGAAAACTCCCAACAGGGTGACCTCTCCTTTCATGTTTTTAACCTCAGCCCATACTACCTCAGTTGATGAGTCCCCAAACATCCTTTCTGCAACTGTAATACTGTCCTTCACCAACAATGCCACACCTCCACCCCTTTTACCATCTTCTCTGTTCTTACTGAAACATCTAAATCCCGGAACCTGCAACAACCATTCCTGTCCCTGCTCTATCCATGTCTCCGAAATGGCCACAACATTGAAGTCCCAGGTACTAACTCATGCTGCAAGTTCACCCACCTTATTCCGGACGCTCCTGGCATTGAAGTAGACACACTTCAATCCAACTTCTTGCTTGCCGGTGCCATCTTGCTTCCCTGAAACTTTATTTCGGACCACCCTACACTCAACCTTTTCTATAGTCGAACTACAATTTTGGTGCCCATCCCCCTGCTGAATTAGTTTAAACCCACCCGAACAGCCTTAGCAAATTCCGCCCCCCCCCCTCAGGATATCGGTACCCCTCTGGTTCAGGTGAAGACCATCTTGCTTGTAGAGGTCCCACCTACCCCAGAAAGAGCCCCAATTATCCAAGAATCCAAAACCCTCCCTCCTGCACCATCCCTGTAGCCACGTGTTCAACTCCTCTCTCTCCCTATTCCTCACCTCACTAGCACATGGCACGGGCAACAAACCAGAGACAACAACTCTGTTCATCCTAGCTCTCAGCTTCCATCCTAGCTCCCTGAATTTCTGCCTTAAATCCCCGTCTCTCTTCCTACCTATGTCATCGGTGCCAATGTGGACCACGACTTGAGGCTGCTCCCCCTCCCCCTTAAGGATCCCAAAAACACGATCAGAGACATCACGCACCCTGGCACCTGGGAGGCAACACACCAAAACCCTTTTGACCCTGCCCATTCCAGTTCAACATTGGCAACTCTACATCTTGTTCAAAATGAATAGGAAAATGTTGAAATAGAAGTTGAATGTGAGAAAATGTGAATTTGTTCCAGATGGAAGTGACAGCAACAGAACACAGTAATATTTAAATGGAGAAAGACTGCAGAAAGCTTCAATACAAGGGGACTTGGGGGGACATGTGCACAAAACGCAGAAAGACCATAAGGCTATAAAACATAGGAGTGGAAGTAAGGCCATTCAGCCCATCGGGTCCACTCCGCCATTTAATCGTGGCTGATGGGCATTTCAACTCCACTTCCCTGCACTCTCCCTCTAGTCCTTGATTCCTTGTGAGATCAAAGAATTTATCAATCTCTGCCTTGAAGTCATTAAATATCCCGGCCTCCACTGTGCTCCGTGGCAATGAATTCCACAGGCCCACCACTCTCTGGCTGAAGAAATGTCTCCTCATTTCCATTCTAAATTGATCCCCTCTAATTCTAAGGCTGTGCCCACGTGTCCTAGTCTTCCCGCCCGATGGAAACAACTTCTCAGAGTCCACCCCTTCTAAGCCATGCATTATCTTGTAAGTTTCTATTAGATCTCCCCTAAACCTTCTAAACTCTAATGATTACAATCCCAGGATCCTCGGCCATTCATCCTATATTAGGCCGACCATTCCAAGGATCATCCATATGAATCTCCGCTGGACACGTTTCAGTGCCAGTATGTCCTTCCTGAGGTGTGGGTCCCAAAATTGGACATAGTATTCTAAATGGGGCCTAACTAGAGCTTTATAAATTCTCAGAAGCACAACGCTGCTTTTATATTCCAACACTCTTGAGATAAATGACAACATTACATTCGCTTTCTTAATCACAGACTCAACCTGCAAGTTAACCTTTAGGGAACCCTGGACTAGCACTCCCAGATCCCTCTGTACTTCAGCTTTATGAATTTTCTCACCATTTAGAAAATAGCCCATGCCTGTATTCTTCTTTCCAAAGTGCAAGACCTTGCATTGCTCACATTGAATTTCATCAGCCATTTCCTGGACCACTCTCCTAAACTGTCTAAATCTTTCTGCAGCCTCCCCACCTCCTCAGTACTACCTGCCTGTACACCTAACCTCATATCATTGGCAAACTTTGCCAGAATGCCCCCAGTCCCTTCATCCAGATCATTAATATATAAAGTTAACAGCTGCGGCCCCAACATTGAACCCTGTGGGACACCACTTGTCCCCTGTAGCCATTCCGAAAAAGAGCCTTTTATCCCAACCCCCTGCCTTCTTTCAGACAGCCAATCCTCAATCCATGCCATTAGCTCAGCTCGAACACCATGGACCCTCACCTTACTGAGCAGCCTCCCGTGAGGCACCTTACCAAAGGCCTTTTGGAAGTCTAGATAGATAACATCCACTGGGTTTCCCTGGTCTAACCTACTTGTTACCTCTTCAAAGAATTCTAACAGATTTGTCAGGCACGATCTCCCCTTACTAAATCCATGCTGACTTATTCTAATCTGACACTGCACTTCCAAGAATTTAGAAATCTCATCCTGAATGATGGATTCTAGAATTGTACCAACAATCGAGGTTAGGCTAATTGGCCTATAATTTTCCATCTTCTTTTCTTGATCCTTTCTTAAACAAGGGGGTTACAACAGCAAGTTCCCAATCATTTGGGACTTTCCCTAACTTTTGAAAGATCACAACCAATGCCTTCGCTATTTCTTTAGCCACCTCCCTCAGAACTCTCGGATGTAGCCCTTCGGGGCCAGGAGATTTATCAAATTTTAGACCTTTTAGTTTTTCTAGCACTTTCTCTTTTGTAATGCCGATCATACTCAACTCTGCCCCCCACTCTCCTTAATTGTTGGCATACTACTCATGTCTTCCGCCGTGAAGACTGACATAAAGCACTTCAGTTCTTCAGCTATTACCTTGTCTCCCATCACTAGCCTTCCAGCATCAATTTGGAGAGGCCCAATGTCTACTTTGGCCTCTTGTTTGTTTCTTATGTATTGAAAGAAACTTTTACTGTCATTTTTCACATTACTGGCCAGCCGACGTTCAGATTTGATCCTCTCCTTCCTTATTTCTCTCTTTGTTCTCCTCTGTTTGTTTTTGTAGCCTTCCCAATCTTCTGATTTCCCAGTGCCCTTGGCCACTTTATAGGCTGTCTCTTTTTCTTTGATACATTTCCTGACGTCCTTTGTCAGACATGGCTGTCTAATCCCCCCTGCTGAATAATCTTTTTTTTCTTTGGGATGAATGTCTGTACTGTGTCCTCAATTACACCCAGAAACACCTGCCATTGTTGCTCTACTGTCTTCCCCACTAGGCTCTGCTTCCAGTTGATTTTCATCAGTTCCTCTCTCATGCTCCTGTAATTATCTTTATTTAACTGGAACACCATTACATCCGATTTTTCCTTCTCTCTTTCAAACTGCAGACTGAACTCTACCATATTATGATCGCTGCCTCCAAAGTGTTCCCTTACTTTAAGATCTTTTATAAAGTCTGGCTCATTACACAGCACTAAGTCCAGAAATGCCTGCTCCCTTGTGGGCTCCATCACAAGCTGTTCCAAAAAGCATTCCATGAATTCCCTCTCTCTGGATTCACCGGCAACACTATTTACTCAGCCCACTTACATCCTGAAGTCCCCCATGATCACCGTGACCTTCCCTTTCTGACATGCCCTGTCCATTTCTCGGTGCATCTTGCGCCCCTGGTCCTGATCACTGTTAGGAGGTCTGTACATAACTCCTGTTATGGTTTCTTTGCCTTTGTGGTTCCTCAACTCCACCCACTCAAACTCCACATCATCTGACCCTCTGTCATTCAGTGCCATAGATTTAATATCATTCTTAACTAACAGGGCAACCCCACCCCCTCTGCCCAACTCCCTTATCTTTTCGATAAGTTGTAAATCCTTGGATGTTTAACTGCCAGTCCTGAACCCCCTGCAACCATGTCTCTGTGATGCCTCCCACATCATAAACATTCAAGATCATTTGTGCCATTAATTCATTTACTTTGTTACGAATACTACAAACATTTAGGTAAAGTGTCTTAATGCTAACTTTCTTATAAGTATTAGAGATATTGGAAATCATAAGATGTCCTAAGTTATCCTTTCTTTTTGCTGCATTCCTAGTCTGCCTCGAGCTTAAACCCATCTATACGTATGGTATCCTGCAGCTTATCTTTCCGTTTAACTCCATACTCCCTGTTGCTTTTGCTTTCCATTCCCCCCGACTCAGAAGTTTAAAGCTGTACTGACCACCCTATTTATGCTTTTCGCTAGAACACTGGTCCCTGATCAGTTCAGGTGGAGACCGTCCCAATGGTACAGATCCCCCCGGTTCCAAAACTGATGCCAATACCCCATGAAATGGAATCCCTCTTTCCCACACCACTCCCTTAGCCACGTGTTTACTTCCCGAACTTTCTTATCCCTACGCCAACTGGCACTTTTCTCGGGCAGTAATCCGGAGATTATGACCCTTGAAGACCTGTACTTCAATTTCCTTCCTCGTGCTTGATAATCCCTGAACAGGTCCTCTACTCTAGCCTTCGCTATGTTGTTAGCCCCAACGTGGACCACAATGACTGGATCCTCCCTCTCCCGCTCCAATATCTTTTCAAGGCGGTCGGAGATGTCCTGCACCCTGGCACTGGACAGGCAACACACCATGCGGGACCCCGATCCGGCTTGCATAGGATACTATCTGTCCCCCTAATTATAGAATCCCCTATAACCACTACTTGTCTTTTTGCTCCCACCTCTTGAATGGCCTTCTGCACCATGGTGCCGTGGTCAGTAGGCTCATCCTGTCCACAGCCCTTTCCCTCATCCGTACAGGGAGTAAGAATCTCATACCTGGTGGACAAGGCCAAGAGCTGAAGCTCCGGCACTCCTGAACTCAGAATCGCCCAACCTGCCTCACTTACAGTCACACCCTGTTGTCTGTGAACACTTATTGAATTTGAATTACTTAATCTACCGGGTGTGACTGCCTCCAGAAACAGTGTTCAGGTAACTCTCCCCCTCCCAGATGTGCCACAGAGTTTGAAGGTCAGATTCCAGATCATTAATTCTGATACGGAGTTCTTCCAGCAACCAACACTTTTTGCAGATGTGGTCACCGCCATTCACAATGGGATCAGCCAGCTTCCCCACATCATACAGCTACAGCACATCACCTGTCCAGCCATTACTACTTATTGAATTAACTTTTACAATTTAGAACATAGAACATAGAAAAATACAGCACAGAACAGGCCCTTCAGCCCACAATGTTGTGCCGACCATTGATCCTCATGTGTGCACCCTCAAATTTCTGTGACCATATGC